>NW_023595992.1:0-66098 GCF_011947565.3 Pollicipes pollicipes
CTGTGCGTGCGTGCGTGCGAGTGGGCGTGTGGGTGTGGGTGTGGGTGTGGGTGTTGGGTGTGGGTGTGGGTGTGGGTGTGGGTGTGGGTGTGGGTGTGGGTGTGGGTGTGGGTGTGGGGTGTGGGTGTGGGTGTGGGTGTGGGTGTGGGTGTGGGTGTGGGTGTGGGTGTGGGTGTGAGTGTGGGTGTGGGTGTGGGTGTGGGTGTGGGTGTGGGTGTGGGTGTGGGTGTGGGTGTGGGTGTGGGTGTGGGTGTGGGTGTGGGTGTGGGTGTGGGTGTGGGTGTGGGTGTGCGTGCGCGCGCGCGCGCGTGCGTGCGTGTGTGTGTGTGTGTGTGTGTGTGTGTGCGCACGTGTGTGTGTGTGTGTGTGTGTGTGTGTGTGTGTGTGTGTGTGTGTGTTGTGTGTGTGTGTGTGTGTGTGTGTGTGTGTGTGTGTGTGTGTGTGTGTGTGTGTGTGTGTGTGTGTGTGTGTGTGTGTGTGTGTGTGTGTGTGTGTGTGTGTGTGTGTGTGGTGTGTGTGTGTGTGTGTGTGTGTGTGGTGTGTGTGTGTGTGTGTGTGTGTGTGTGTGTGTGTGTGTGTGTGTGTGTGTGTGTGTGTGTGTGTGTGTGTGTGTGTGTGTGTGTGTGTGTGTGTGTGTGTGTGTGTGTGTGTGTGTGTGTGGTGTGTGTGTGTGTGTGTGTGTGTGTGTGTGGTGTGTGTGTGTGTGTGTGTGTGTGTGTGTGTGTGTGTGTGTGTGTGTGTGTGTGTGTGTGTGTGTGTGCGTGTGTGTGTGTGTGTGCCGGGGCCAGTGTCGGCGGGCGGCACGCAAGCTCAGTCTCTTCGGACCGCACCTCGGGCACGTGCCGTCGCCAAGTTCGCTGTGCGTGCTTATTGTGCGGACGTGGGACCTGTGTGGTTAGTGCGTAGCCTCCGAAACTTCGCAATTGGATTCCCTCGAACGTTCCGATTCACCGGTTGTCACAATGGAGAGAGGGAGACCGTTTCAAACAGCGGCGAGGAAGGTATTGATCCGCCGACTAGGAACCGTTCCCGCGTCGCGTCCAGTACCGATGGAGTCTGTCAGCCAGCACTGCAGCGTTATTTACCAGCCCCGGGAGGCAGCTTGGACATCATAAGCGGCCATCAGTCTGACATCAAAGTCCTCTTGACTTACGATATAGGCCAGAGAATAAAGTGGGTCGGCGCGATCACTGCACGCAAGGCGGACGTCCGGCCGACCCTGGCGGTGTCGACCCCAGCCCTCCACGCGCCGCGGCGACGGCCCATCGACCGCCAGGCGCCGACCACTACAACTCGCCATCAGACTAACTCCGGCCGCAAAAACCGGCGCCGCGAGGGGCGGGGACCAGGGTGGGGTCGTCCTCTGGCCTGTATCAGCTGATGACGGCCGGCTGCGGCGCCCCGCCGGCCGGGGAGGCCCCCGGGCGGGCCTCCGCACCATTAGGGGAGAGGTGGCGCTGAGGCGTCCCGGACCCGCCGGCCCCGGACCGAGCACGCCACAGCGCTCGCCACCGCTCTAAATAACCGATAAGGTGGCCTCGGGCGCACGTGACGTCCGCCCGTCGGCCAGCGTCACTTGACATTCCGGGCTGCTCTCCGGATGTCAGGTCGGCCAAGTTGTGGTGGACGGCCGGCCGGCGGGGTTTGCGCCGCCACCTTCGGAGGGATTGTTATAGCGGAGTTTCGGGAAGGGGTAGTGCGCTGTTGACTAAGTGATGACATTCCGACCCCAGCACCGGGGTCAGACGTGGCGAAAAGGTCGCTCCGACGCCGTCCGTGCTATGCATCCACGGCCGCAATGTAGGGACGGGTGAACGAGAGGAATGGGGATAATGCGGAGCTGATTGTCCCGACATTATATTGTGCGGACAAAAACTGCGCATTTTCGATGGGCTCGAACCTCCTCAAAAATTGACTGAACGTTTGCATGACAATGGATTAAAATCCGCTGTGTTCAATGGTGTGACTTGTGAAGAACTTATCAGTTTCCACTCTCGAGACGCAAAAGAGAGCGACGTCCTTAAAAAGCTCTTCTCCCGGTCCTGTGGCTGGGGACTGCGGAGGGTATGGAGACATCGCTTCGAAATCAAGGGTGTGACGTCACAGCTTACTGTCGCTGGGAGGCGGCACGGTTTTCGCGGGCCCAGACGATTTCATGATGACGTCAGGCCAAGGGGAAATCACGGCGGCTGCTGGATGCGACTCTGCTCTTTCGTCGAGTTGGAGGATATATAAATGCAGTGCTAGCATATTGGAACATGACAAAGGTGTTGGCACAGCTTGCTTGAAAGGATGAGAACGGCCACGAACTGACGACACTTTCAGGATAGAGCGTAGCTCAGTTCTGGTGAAAGCAATTGTGCCCAATACATAATAACTATACAGAAATAACATACCTGCATACGAGTGTGCACGGTAAACATATGTTGTATTAGTTTATTCGCAAGCGACCGAGCTATTGGATCCGTCGCCATTTCAGGGTGAAGGTGCGGATGCAATGCACAACACTGCCGTCACAAGATGACATATTCACTATTGAGGTGATTTCACTCCTCTGATGACACGATACAGCTTCTGGAAATGCCCTGCTCGAGCGCAGGCTACACTTAATGCGACGCATAACATGAGCTTGGCAAAAAACGATTATTAAACCTGACATAATATATATATATATATATATATATATATATATATATATATATATATATATATATATATATATGCATGTGTGTGTGCGTGTGTGTGTGTGTGTGTGTGTGGTGTGTGTGCGATTTGTATGTGTGCCTTTCATGTGTTTCTAGATAATTGCTCCTACGAGCGTCCTTTTAAGCACATCTCACCTCTTACCTCTTACCCTTTTCGACTCGATGTTAAGACAGACGACTTTATGTTGGAGAGTGTTTTAAAACTCAATGCATAAACAACTGATGCAAGATGACGTCAAACGGACACCGGCATGGTGGTATAAAAAGGTGGTGTACGGGTTTGGGTTTGGGTTTGGGTTTGGGTTTGGGTGTGGGTTTGGATCTGGGTTTGGGTTTGGGTTTGGGTCTGGGTTTGGGATTGGGTTTGGCTTCGGGTTTGGGTTTGGGTCTGGGTCTGGGTCTGGGTCTGGGTTTGGGTCTGGGTTTGGGTCTGGGTCTGGGTTTGGGTTTGGGTTTGGGTTTTTTGGGTTTGGGTTTGGGTTTGGGTTTGGGTTTGGGTATGGAATTGATGGTTTTTCCTTCCGGAAATGCTCGCGTGCATTTGGCTGCAAATAAGCCAAAGCGCTATAAGGGCAACGCCGCTGCCCACGGTATTCGCTAACTTGGCGTTATTTTTGGATCGGAACGTTGCCAGCATTAAATGTTTCCCGAATAAAATGATTCGTCAAGCAAGATTATTGTCCGACGCTACAGTTCAACCATTCGCCTCCATCAAGTCAACGGCAAAATGCGTATTCTACACACAACTACGACTATACGTGCAGACGTTCCGCCCGCCAATGACCGGGAACATGACGAAATAACAATGTGTCAATGCAATGGCAAACAGACACGGTGCCTCGATGTAGCAATCCAGGGAAGCACAGACGGGCTCGCTGTGGCCTACAGACAGTCTACATCTGCTCTCATCACAATCCCATCTCGAGATCTTTAGCATCGGCGGCCGTTCCGTTTCAGTCAGTATGTTTTCATCTCGTGCTCGCGGCCCATTTCTGGCGCTGACGTCTTTTTCGCCGGCCGCCGGATGGGTTCCGTGCGGGCAGTCTCTCAGAAGTGGCGACGGCGCCTGGCCGCCCAATCAGTGCGGGCGGCGGCCCACTTCGCGTCAGCGTCGCGTCCGCCGCGCCGCCGTTCGATGGCATCGATGACGGCCACGGCGGCCCGGCCCGGCGCCCGCCCAGCTGAGCTCTCTTCCCCTGAGCAGCGTATTTCCAGGCACCGAGGCCGTTGTTTGCGTGCACGCGGCGGTACGCCGCTGGCCAGAAGGCCGCAGTTTGGGATCTGTTCTCGATGTTGTTAAGGCGTGCCGCCACTCAGCTCCCTTGCACACGGCACGGATCGGGCCCAGCAAAGAACACTTTCGAGGTATGTGCGTGGAAAAGTTGACGTCACCTAGTTCTTATCGCATATTTATACTTGCCCTAGCTTTTCCATCTACGCGTTGTGACATTGCTGAAAACATCTCCAATATGGGCCCTGCGGGTACCCATCGCGGCATGGCTCCGCGGTATTCATCAGCGACAACGCAATAAGCAGAGGTCCATGACACACGGGACGGTGTTTCCCCCGTTCTTCATGTTTGCAGGCGACAGTTTGACTTTGCTTGCGGGTCGTGATTTCATCCTTGGTACGCCAACCATTGACTTGAAAAGCTGGCGGCTGATCCGATCTCTTGCACAAAAGATGCGCCTCGTCCAACAAGACCATCCGTCTATGGTAGTGCAATCGTCATGAGGACAGACCGCTTGTCCGGACGCTGGATTTTTCCTCCCTGTCCTTCCACACGAGTCCGGACGTCAGCCCGCCCCTCCCTGCCCTCCCACGCGTGCCCGAACGTCGGCTCATCCCTCCCTATCCTCCCACACGAGCCCGGACGCCGGCTTATTCCTCCCTGTCCTCCCATACGAGCCCGGACGTCGGCCCGCCCCTCCCTATCCTCCCACACAATTCCGGACGTCGGCCGGCCCCCTGTCCTCCCACACGAGCCCGGACGTCGGCCCATCCCTCCCTGTCCTCCGGCACGAGCCCGGAAGTGCGCCCGCCCCTCCCCATCCTTCCACACGAGCCCGTCGCAGTGCGTGCCACTGACAGCGCGTTGGTGGCGTTCGACGACCGGCGTGGGCCGTGCTGCCGTCGCCGCCGGCCCAGGACCGCCAGATGACCTCCGCCACCGCTCTGAGAGCCCCTCCCCCTCCCCTCCTCCTGCGAGCGGCCGGAGCAGCGGCCGGGACGGAGAGCAGGCCGCGCGCACCCCCTCCCAGGCAGCGCCCACCCGCCATTCTCGTGGCTTCGTAAGACGGGCAAAGTCGAATTTATCGCCAGCGGCACTGCGGCGTGCCAACAGCGGCATAAACCACGGGGAGGAGCGGCCGAGCGCGGTAGCAGCGAAGGAAGCTGCGCTGGTTCGTGTTGGGCCGTGACGCGGGTCGACCAGATGCATTATGCAGCGCCGCAGACGGAGCCGTGCGCGAGAGGTGGAAAAACACGCGCCGCCGTTGAGCCAAGCGCCTTTGAAGCATGCGAAGAGTACGAACTTCACCCAAATTGCTAAAGCCAGCTTTTAATAAAACGAGACACTTTTGCCAAGCGCACGCTGTTTACGGCAGCGTACAAAGAAGATTAGTGCTTGGTTGCTTGAAATATCAGACCAAATAATGCGCGAAAAAAGAAAACCGTTTTAACTGCCAACAGCCGAAATCAACACGAGCAAAACACCAGTTATCAGTGAGATGCACAGCATGACCATCAGCTGCCACCTAAACCTCGTATTGTTTCACATTAGCGTGACTAGTTCCACTCACGCGACACTGCCGCGAACACCTTGTAACGCAAGCATGGAGCGTGTATAGCATATGTGCTTCAATCTACCTTAAAACGCACGATATCGCTCGTTATGTGCCGAACATGTCAGAGGTAGGCGCATACTATCTCACTCCACGACTCGTTCAGCGTCCGTACAAAACATTTCATGTTTTGTAATTGCCGTGTTCATCTATGTTGAAATTTTTTTTTCTCATTGATCCCGCTTTCTTCATTAAACATCTGTACCAGCGTTATATTTATAAAGCTGGGCGTTTACCGATGATCATCACACAAACATCCTGAGAACACTTGAGCAAGTCCTAATGGATAGAAGTTGAGGGTATGTAACTGGGAAAGGTCACCCGCAGGAAAGGCTCGATGATCACAGTTTCCACCAATGTAACGCTAACAGCCCAAGCAATTCAGACGACGATCGAAATAGAAAAGCTCAACAAACCTATCCTGAACTCCAAACAATATCGCCCACGGCCCTCTTCTTCCGTCTCCCCAAGGCCAAGGTACATAACCTCTCTTCTTACCACGATATGCTTCACAAAGGCGCGCCAAGGGGTTTGATGCTTTTTTCCTATCAGAGACACAGTTGGCCTTCCAATATGTGTTTTCCTGAACCAAGTGTTGACAGTTTTCTGCCGTGCTCGAACAGCGCGTTGCTCCAGTACGTAAAATGTACGCGGAACAAACGACAGATGAAACACTTTGGGCAAGGCCAGAGAGCCTCAAAAAGATCCAAGTATCTTTAGAGATTTGCAGAAAGTCCATTTACGCGCAGAGAGCTTTGAACATGCTCAAAAACTGCCTGTCATTTCCATACCCTCCCAGATGTTCCCGCACTCTCCCAGACACCCTCAAATTGTCCATAACACTTCTGCAAATCCCCAAGAAATCGCATCAATTGCAAACGCATCTAGACAAATCCCCACATTGTCCGACAGAGCTACGCATCAGCACTACGCGTAAGGCCGCGCCGCACATCTATCTCCCTGACGTGGGACTCTACCAGCCACCTGACCCACTGATGTGGGACCCTGCCAACCACCTGCTCCCTGACGTGGGACCCTGCCAACGGCTGCCTCCCTGACGTGGCACTGTGCCACTCTCCCGCCTCCCTGGCGTGGCACCCTACCAGTATCCTGCCTTCCTGACGTGGGACCATGCCAACCATTTGCCTCCCTGACGTGGGACCCCACCACTCACCTGCCTCCCTAACGGGCTTGACACTGAGCTGGCTGCGCCGTACGCGCAGCATCTCCAGCACATGGCCGTTGACGAGCAACGCGTGGCCGGCCGGCGCCGCCTCCGACACCGACTGCGAGTCCGAGTCACCGCACTCGGCGCTGAGAGAGTCGAGCGAGCGTGTGGTTGACTCGGACTGGCCGCTGCTGATGGGCGGCTCCTCCCCGCCGCGCACGTCGCCGCCCTCCAGGTGGCTGGCGCCCGAACTGGACGAGCGCAGCGCCTGGAACGCCGCGTCCTCGATGAACTTGGAGATGGAGCTGCTGTTGTTGGTGACGGTGCTGTACGAGGTGGCGTTGATGATGTTGGCCAGGCTGGCGTTGAGCGCGCAGATGGCGCTGGCCAGGCTGTACTGGCGCACGCCCGGGTCGCTGCGGCGTCGCAGCAGCGGCTCGTCGGTGGCCGGCACAGACAGCAGGCCGTGGTGCACCACGCAGTCCAGTGAGCTGCGCCCGAACTTGCGCACCGGCACGTGACTCTGGTTGAGGATGAGCTCAACCGCATGGTCCTCGCCGTAGCTCTCCTCCTCGTTCTTCACCGTGTAGATGCTGGAACACGTACACGACGAACATGAGCGACGGCATGCTTAAACTTCATGTGATGCACATGGTACATTTTGACCGATGCTTTTCATTTCAGCTAAAGACGATTTTGTGAATGTATGAAATAAGCTAGCGCTCCTGCTTTATGCTTTGCATTGTAATGCATATTAATCCAGGGGTCGCATTAATAGAGGGCGTAGACGGATTCGTGCAGCCTGCCTCAGACACAGGCTTTGCTAATGGCCATAGCAGTTATGTACGTCACTCGCTGCTTTAACGGTCGTCATTAGCTATCTAAATACACCGAAGATAGTCAATTTCTGGATGCTGCAGTCATTGTTGACTGATGGGACATTAGCGGTGGACATCAAGCGTCACTTTCCGGATTAATGTTTATGCGGAGCTCCTATCCGAATATATGCTGGATGCAGGCTACTAATACGAACTCATCAGCAACTCAATCTCCCCAGCCGCCCGGTAATTAAATAGCTGGGGACCCCGCAGTGTGCCTGATTGATCTGCTGAGTCAACAGAGATGTTCCATAGCCTCTGAACGGTCAAACTCTGTGCCACTGTCGTAACAGGAGCCCGAGTTTTGAGTCTATATCTTCTCAGCACCTCACGCTGTACAAAAGCTGGCTGTTTGAAATGTCTGTGAAAACTCACGACGAACGCTTCTTAGCCAACACCACGGTACATGGGATATCCTCTCCAGATATGTACCATCAGGTATTCAAAGTAGTTACCTAGGTAAAGAAGACTCCGATTACTTGGAACGCTGTTGTTATGTAGCTACTGTGGAGCCACGCGGCACTGTTATTTTACCATAGCAGAGGGGTCGGTGCTGGTCGGCACGCACCCATATACCCTCAAACTACTTGTCGCCTTTTAATTTCCTTGCCTGCTCTCGAAATGCGAACGCCATTTCCGATAGCCGCCCCACACGGCAGCGCGCCAGCTAGCGCCAGCACCGCGGCCGGTGCACCGACAGTCAGGGGTTACGGTCAGCTGTGGGGGGGGGGGGGGGGGACAACAGCGGCCAAACAAACTACCTGCAGCCCGGGCCGCAGCAGGGGCCTAACAGCTTTGGGCCATATTCTGGTGCCCCGCAGCCACGCTGAGCGGCGCCTCGCAGCCACGCTGAGCAGCGCCTCGCAGCCACGCTGAGCGACACCCCGCAGCCACGCTGAGCGGCGCCCCAAAGCCACGCGGACTCGACATAGCCGGAAGGTGTCCGCCTGGGATCAGTTTCAAACTCCGGCGCCCGACTCACGCGGCAGATAGCGGCCGGATGCCGGAAATGAGTGTGCTGCTGGGCCGCGACGCGGCGCGTCTGGGCCGGCGGCACGCCATCGACCGCCGTCCGCCGGCCGCCGCGCCGCGCCGCGCCGCGCCGGCACCCTGACCTGGAGCGGCTCCCCGCGCGGTGGGCGGTGCGCACGCAGTCTGGTATCAGTCACCTCCGGTGGTGTGCCATATGAACACGGCAGTCGCTCGGCGCGCTTTTGGATACCACATGGACACGGGCCAAGCGGCAAACTTTGCCGACATTATGGACTGGCCGCGTAGAGTCAACGGTGGCTAAGCGCCCCCGGTGATTGAGCCCAAACTTGCGTTTAAAGTTACATTAGATATTCTCGGCAAACTTTTAAGACGCAAACCCGCTCAATTCGTGACCAACGTAATAAAAGCATAGGATAATGGCAGCATCACATATTTAACACCACGCTAGGGTATCCCATGAGGAACTGATCGGAACAGAAATAAAAATGCCTGACATTGAAAAATCCGCGACATTTTGGGCAAGAACAATTGTACGGCGCTGTCGCTCGACCCATTGTTTGACACTTGACGTCTTCTTTATTGCTACGGCAGCCATTACCTGCCTCCCGTTACGGACATAGACCAGGACGTCTGAACGCCACTTAAAAATCAGGATATGGATTTCCTTTTATTTGATCAGTTCCACTAGCACGCCAGAGATCAATCACAAAATTTACTGTAAAACAGTCAAAACACTACGTGCCTGTGGTTTTTGCTTAACACATTCTGAGCTAAGCAACAGCGCACTTCGCACAGGCGTAGCAAGATGGATGAAATCCACATTTCATTTCAATGTAGTAATATGTGGTCCTTGAAAGCACGATGTCATGGTTCTTAATAATGTTTATGCCAGACAGCGGTGTATTACGTGCTGCGACTGCGCGTCATTTACCCCGGAATGGGAACATGTCTCACGTGGCAATAGCCTCTAAGAACTGGCTCGCTTCATCCTACAGTAGCAGCCAATGGGGCCCATTAAACGATCAAACGTATGATGGATACACTCGGAGCGCCAAATGCGTGGAATTCACCGGGAGCCAAGCTTAACACACGCCCAGGTGGCCGGCTAGATGCCCTTCGCTCGGGTGGGGGTCAACTTGACCCTTCTGAGATCTCAAGAACTAGAAGAGCTAAAGACACCAAACTTACAAGGTGTATTGACCTGTACGCAAACTCACCTAGGTCAAATTTTGAGGTTCATAGGTCATGACCTTCGGGTCGAAGAAGGTCAAACAAGGTCAAATGTCAGGTTGGTCTCCAAAGTACCCCCAGAACCTAGTTAACTGTTTCTAAGCAAAAGGACACATGCTCAGTTAAGGTCAGTGACCTTGTTTGACCTTTCGAAGATTATGGTGACCAATATCATACATGACTGCCTGAGTTTTGCATTTGAATAAGCGACAAAGATTACGCTAGGCAGTATGTCCCTAAAAATAAAATTTTTACCTGGTTTAGGTTAATGACCTATTATGACCTTTAAGAAGTTCATGGAATATTTATAATGCGGCTCCTGCCATCAATAAATTAGAAATGAGCGCCAGAAACTCACCCATACATCAAGCCCCAGAACAATTTAACGGGTTAGTTTTGACCTTAGTCTGACCTTCAGATCTGACCTTAGGTCAAATTTGTTTGCTCATTCAATATTGGTGTTGCTTATGAAAGCATCTCAGAGATGCATGGCTTCGTCTAACACTCCGTTGTTTCATCAGATTGAACGGTTCCCTAGAAATTGACTTCGCTGAAACCACGGCCTGACTTTGACCTGCCATAGTTAGCGACCTTACAAGGTGCACCTAAATTTTTGTTACCAAACGATCCGCTATTCAATTGTATGCAGCTATGCAAAATTTGGCGTGGCTGCGCCGCGCCGTTCGGAAATCATTCTGGAAAAAACTCCGGAGGGTCAATTTGACCCCCATCCGGGCGCGTGTTAGTAAGCAGTGCTAACGACGTGATATTCATCCAGTTCCACGAACACCAACATATAAGATGACCGGTCGCTAACGGCTATGCTACAACGCCCACACGAACGAGAAAGACCGCAGCCATGATTTCAAGTGTTAGAGGAATCTCAACTGGCGATTATGCCCCTAATGATAATGTAGCGGCAGTCAGGAGCAAAACCAATTAGGTGGTGCGTGCTACGTATCATTTAAACGCTAACCACACGTAACGGCAGCCAGTCGGTTGTGCTGTTTTACTTGTGTCTCACATGTCTCACAAGGGCAAAACAACCATCAAAGAAGGCACAAAACCTTCGACGACAGCGGACCGAAGCACACTGGGCTGACGCCGCGTCACCGGGAACCCTGACCTCCGCACCTCGCGCCGCCGGCGGCCTTACCTGGGCTCGTCCACGTTCTCTACGATGATGTTGCCCATCTCGAGCTCGAGCCGGCTGGCCACCAGGTCGCGCTGGAAGTGACCGGGCGGGTGTCGCATCGGCTCCTGCGCCGCCAGCTCGCCCAGGTTGTCGGTGGAGGCTGCGATCGACGGCAGCAGTGCGTGCTGTACCGACGGTCGCTTCCTGCCGCCGCGACGAGGAGGGGCGTCAGCCGAGCACGCACTCCCCACCACGGCGAGGCGGCGAGGCCGGGGGAGCCAGCGCCACGTTGGCAGCAAATGCCGTTTTCTAAAGTTGATAATGGGTGCTCCAATGCACAGTGTTTTAATCCTTAAGACCCGTTCGGGTGGGAGCGACGGAATTTGGCCTCAAAGGTTTTTCAAAGTTGTTTAACTTCATCGGTGTCCGATGGGCCCCGAGCTCGATCAGCCTTTTTAGGAACGTACTGCCTAGCGTAATTCTAATAACAACCCCCACCCCACCCTGCACCTGAGCAGCGTCGCAATCGACTATCCACCCAAGCGCGTGTAAAATTTGGTCCTTGGTGGGGAGAACCAAAAGTGTCCGTAAACGTTCCAATGATATTGTCTATTTATACTATGGTTGGCTTTCCAACTATGAAGGCAACTGACACCTACATAAGCTTCGTGCCGGATAGGCGAGCGGGCAGGCCAGTTTGGTGTACCTATGACACGAAGGGTATTTGGGTATATTTGCTTCTTTCCCGCCCCCCTTCCACTCCTTCGAAAATATTTGATGAGTCTTCAACGAAAATAAGTCAGGTGATAACTTCACTCGTCGTACTTTACGTTGTGGGTGTATCCGTCGTCCTGTGGGTGCCCGTTCCAAATTTATGGGTGCCGGGGCACCCACAGCCACATGACGTACTTCCTCGTCTGGGGGGGGGGGGGGGGGGGAGGGGGCAACAAGAGCAGAGAACGCCAGCGATATAGGCTGATAATCGGAATGGCTAAGCATAAGACGCATGACGGCAAACACCAGCGGCCTCGCCATGAGTCATAAATTACGGCCGGCGGCCATTGAGGTCTTCTCGACTTTTATGGCCATACAAAGTTATAGGCACAAAAATCAAATACCTTAACCACTGACAACTTGTCTCCTGTTTTCCTCTGCATCCGAGCCCATATGATTCAGATCTTGCGAACGGTTCAAGACTTCGCCTCTCAGGCAGAGCGGAGTGTTGAGCACTGGCAATAAAGTTCCAGAAGACGTCTTAAGTCGCCTCACTGGTGACTGAGGACGGTGGATGTGGAGTCCGAATGAATGTTGAAATAATAGTCTGCACACAAAATAACTCTTCATACCCGTTTCAGAAGGTTGCGGAGTGAACATGATCCTAAACGCTGACAAGCACTAAGCACTAAGCTTGTCATTTTTGCTGACGGTTTCTGTTGATTGATTGTCCCCCAGACGTGCATTTTTACCGATGGGATTAAACGAGTTCAAACGTCTTTGAAATTGATGGCAAAAGTTCGTGTGAAACTGACGGTTCTCTACCGAATAACACATAACTCTTAACACATAAGTTGTTGGTCAAAGGTTATGACTGTACAGGGTCGTGTTGTTTGTGCAAAATATTTTACCAAAAACTGCGCCCATATTCCAATAGCACTTGTCAAAACTGGCAGACAAATGCTGAGCCGGCGTTGAAAACATTTCCATTAAATCGGGCATTGCACTGAACCCGTACCACCCGCATCAGAGTGATAATCGATAGTGTTTGAACAAAATCGGAACAAGCAAACAGAAGGGAGCCACAAAAACAGGTGCAATTTATGTTTCTTCTGGAATTTCAATTCACCTAATTCAGAGACTTTGCGCTGTGGAGTACTAATAACGTGGTCGCGAGGGTCCAAGGTTCACAGTCAACATATTAGCTCCCACTTCAATCAGTGTCAGAGATTGCGACCGTGCTCACGGAGCGTTGCACTTCGTTCGACCCAGCTCGACACCCAGTAATAAGCTCCACAAAAAATGTTGTACACACACACGCGCATGCACGCGCATGATCAGGCGCGCATGCACACGCATACGCAAATGAATACTTACACCCATACTTACACCCACCCACGCACATATACACACAGAGATGCATGCATATATATATATATATATATATATATATATATATACAGACTAACTGACACGCCTAAGGCTTAAAAGCCAGTATTTACCATGTGGCACACCATATTTTAGTTCCAGACTGCACTGATTAGAAGACAATGCAAAAAAGCAGGACCGCTGATCATGAGGACACAACGCAATATTGGCTAAGAACTAAAAAAAAAAAACATAACGAAGTCACAAAAGCAGCACATTTTAAAGATGCCTGAGCATGTCCTGCGATCAGTGGGACAAGTGCACGGTGAGAGCGCTCCGACGGACCACTGACCTGCACGTGGAGTCGACGGTGTCCACCTCGTACTCTGTGTAAGAGCAGAGCGACGTTATCTCCGTGCTCTCGGTCATGGAAGGCCCTGCGAACAGCCGACAGTCAGCCGCCCAGAGCCGCCCGGCCCCGGCAGATCGACCCATGGAAGGCCCTGCGAACAGCCGACAGTCAGCCGCCCAGAGCCGCCCGGCCCCGGCAGGTGGACTCATGGAAGGCCCTGCGAACAGCCGACAGTCAGCCGCCCAGAACCGCCCGGCCCCGGCAGGTCGCCCGACTTTGGCCGCACCGGCCCGCACCCAGAGACGCGCGCCCTCGCACGACCGGCATGGCCGGCAGACCACCGGCAGGACCAGGAGAGGAGAGCAGAGGATGAGGACGAGGACGGGGACAATCGGCGGGACCAGGAGAGGAAAGCACAGGATGAGGACGAGGACGGGGACGATCGGCGGGACCAGGAGAGGAGAGCACAGGATGAGGACGAGGACGGGGACGATCGGCGGGACCAGGAGAGGAGAGCACAGGATGAGGACGAGGACGGGGACGATCGGCGGGACCAGGAGCGGAGGGCACAGGATGAGGACGAGGACGGGGACGATCGGCGGGACCAGCAGACACCGAGACAACAGGAGGGACGAGGAGACGGCAGGAGGGAACGAGGACAAAGGGCTTGTCGGGCCTCGTTACTGACCAACAAAAAGGTTGTCGGGATATGGGATCTGAGTAGTTCAGTTCAGCTCAGCTCATCTCATAGCTCAGCTCAGCTGAGTTGGTCTCATAGCTCAGCGGAAGAAATAGGCGGTAGAGCTGGGATATGAGATAAGGCGTATGATTGTTATGGCGTCCAAAACAGCTAGGGCTGAATCCATGTGACAAGAAAATTACGTCCGACTGTTGGATCTGTATGCAGTGCTACAGAGGCACGTTTTATTCGGGTCCACCATAGTTTTCTAAAAAAGACAGTGCGTATGGCATGTAATCGTGACCTTTCGAATTTTAGGGATGTGGCATGGAATCGTGACCTTTCGAATTTTGCGGATGTGGTATGGAATCGTGACCTTTCGAATCTTGGGATGGAGAACTGCGTATAATAACATAGGTTCACCACTGGACGAATTTTGGGGATGGAGAACTGCGTATAATAACATAGGTTCACAACTGGACGACGTTTTAGGAAAGCTCTGTCCATTCTGTGCTTTGTGTCCGGTGTTTTTCTCACAAAGATGTATAACTAAAAAACAAGTTGCGTATACTTTAATCACAGTTATTTACAACCGAATTATAACCATCAAGAGTGGAAGATAGCCATAAACGTAAAAACATTCACACTACAAACCGGGAGCTTTTGTATAAAATACAAATTAGTGACAGCGTGGGAATTGGGTGAACTCACTGATGTAAAGCTATACAAATATTTCGGGTGCCATGAATCTAGCATCCATAGCTTAATCAGGAACCTTGTGAGACGTTGACTGCCCGCTATCGTAACCTGCACAAGTTAATTACAAGCAAGCCCGGAGGTCGGGCAAGTCTCGTTGGAGCCATGGTTTAATCTTCTAGTTTAGAGGCTAGATCCGGCCCGACCGACCCTGGCTGTTCCACTTTCCAAACGCTAATCTCTTTGCAATCACTTTGTTATCTCCACTGATGGCACACTCGTACGGTTTCCAGGAACACGAAACACAACTCTTTATTTGTTGTGTCATATCAATCGTTAGATATTCACGTGACAGCGAGCATCGAGTTCCATTGGTGCAAGCTGTTTCATGAGGCAAATTTTCTCTACAACATTGAAGTCATCGCGACTGCATCTCCATTCAGTCACCGCCGAAGAAGCAGAATTGTAAACTTAGATTTGAAATAAACTGGTCGAAACTTCACAAACCTGGGATACGCGACGTAGAGGCGACATGAGACTGCAGGTTCTGACGGAAAACGAAACAGCCCATGGTGTCGGCAAAGGTGACCGTTGATCCATGCAATGTGCGGCAGGTCAAGCGCTCTGGCGCGCCAGCCCAGCCTTCGCCTCTTCTGGGGAATATCTCGGCGTCTTGGTAAAGTCCACTGATATCGGCTGTTGAAGCCGCCGGCGTCACAGACTTAATTTTAGGCTGCATCCACATGATCCCGACGTCTTTCACATACGTCACCGCCTCATTTGTGCCACGCCGTGCAGGGCGTTTTCTTGGTGTTGTTTTGACCATCTTGAGTAATGTGGTTGCCATAGATGACGAGAGACTTTGGGCTACAAGCCTGACTTCCAGCAGTTTTTTTCGACCAGCTCCCATCCTATTGTAGGTGACAGGTGAAGCTATATATGATGGGTGAGATGGCAGTAGCTGGAGAACTGCCACCCTGGCGAAGAGGCTGCGATGTGCCTGCCAAACCCGCGGCGGCGGGCTCGCGGAAATCACACGCCTTTAAACAGACCTTTTCGGTTCTGTGATCTATCCGATGGCATGACCTTGCTCTGGACCACCTATGACTGCTATGCCTGATAGATCGGGATAGGCCCGCCACGTGCGTCCGTGCCATGGTGGGCATTCCGATCCCAGACGAGTGGTCCGAAGACTGCCTCGAAAACCGCCTCAAATAGAAACGTCAACAGTGTACAGTGTGTGTAAGTGTTTAAGTGAGTTCATGTGTATGTGCGCGCTAAAAGTCCGTGAAAGAAGCCACCAACTAACAGCGACAGGAGTTTGATAGGGGATTACCAAGTCATACCCTAGGCATCAATGATACATGTGGCGGGTCAAACCACGCCTGATTGCTAGCGGTGTTCCCAAAACACACGGTGTTTTGAGAAAAAAAAAAACATACCATTAGCAATCTGATTAAGGGCAATCAGGTGACATTCGTGTACTCGTACTGCTTCGATACTGCTCAGACACTGTCCGATGTAGCTCCGATGCTGCTAAGCCACCGTCCGAAATTGCTTCGATACTGCTCCGATACTGTCCGATGTAGCTCCGATACTGCTCCAAAAAAGTGGCGCAAATACTTGTAAGGCATACAACACGCACAGGTTAACCTGGTACATCGTCTCAAAACACAGGAACCCAAGGCACCCGTCTCCCGTAACACTGATCTTGTCTTCCTCCCACGAACCATTCCAGAATAGCGTGATTAACTGCATCTATATTATGACGAATGGTTCGTTTTGCTGAAGACTTCAGTGGAGCCAAACAAAAGATGAAAAAACCTCGGCTGGTTTTACATAAGTTGGCGGTGGTCCATCGATTAATGCAGTGGGCTAAGAACGAGAGTCATTTTGTTAAGCAATATGACGTCACCGAAGCAATTTAAACTGAACACCTAAATAACGGGCGATTTTATTCGTATTAAGTGTATCCATTAACTTGGGTTCTTTGCTTGAAGAGCTTATGTCAATGCAGTTTTTCACTAGTTTCCTGGCACTTCACAAAACTGGAACTTCGCTGAGGATGACATGCGTACAGCGCATAGCCTGGTTTTTGTCGGGGACCAGATAGGTTTTGTTTGATTACATGAAGCAACAATGCATTTTACGACACAAAAGGCAGAACTTGTACCGAACAATATAAATGTGCCAAAGTGTCAGATCAACGGGTATCTACATGTTTCCGTCTCTATGATAATATGTTGACGGACAGCAGAAAGGACTTGAGCAGCATGCCAGAGTTCAAAAGTAGTGCAACTGCCCCAGTGAATAATGCACTGAAGCGGTATGCTTCTTGAGTTGTGCTTGTGTCGACCCTATGTAACGCAAAGGCCATGAGCCATGCGGGCGCTGCGATTTTAGGTTTACGTCATATGTATATGCTAAGATCTACTTCTCTGCAAGCCAGGTGAATAATCAAGCTCATTAATTGTAGCAACTGGTTTTTGCGGACATGGTCAGTGCGTTTCAAAATGATGTATTGTTTGCGTTTCTTTTTGTTGCAGCCTGCGGAATATCAATATAACAATCGCATAAGAGGAGCAATGAAATATGCTGGGATGTTAGACCTTTGTCACTTTTCTTCTCCTTTTTTGCTTACTTTTTTACTTTTTATTTATCTGAACTTTACACTGTCTGTTTAAAATCACAGAATAAAAACTTGGATACGATCTACGTAAGTTTTCATCTGAATACTTTTGTTGGGCCGGACTGACCTGCATGGATTCAGAAACTTAAAAAAGCCAGATTGGCAGGCGAATTGGATTTTGAAGAACCGGATCGGAATGGATCGGAATGGATCGGATTCTAAATGCCCATCCGCAAAGTGCTCTATAAGAAGATGCCGTGTAAGAAACAGCGCAATACAGATGCTTCTGCTGTAATGCCAAAACCATTGCTGGACACAAGAGAGTACCTTTTTATGTTCGCAAGTATGTCGGAATGAAATTAAGTCGGCTGTAACACAATGGTTTGGAAAGCACACAATCGACCAGTAAATATTTCAGTACCAAACAAATTGTATGGAAATATACAACAGTCAACACGTTTGTCACAATAATGGACAGCATCACACATTATTTGAAACTGGGCAGGCTAAAGGACCAAAACTCGAAACAGACCGCTCCGCGGCTCAAATATGTTTGGCTAACGCAGCGTTAATGTAACTTCAAAGATACGAAATACGATAAGATGTCAGAAATCATGCAATCATCCGTGCGTTTATGCATGCAGTTCGTGCCAAGCCTATTTTAACGAGCAGTGGACCAAACAGCTCCACATTGCAGTCACGGGTGCAGGTCAAACAGGCGGTTCACGGTCCGTCCGTCGGCGGCAATATGGCTGCCGGCGTGCGTCCGGATCGTGTTGGGGCCCCACTAGTGGCGCCCGGTGCCAGGTCAGGCCCGTGCTTCGTTTTGGACTGAGGCACCTGCGGGCCGGCAATGCGTCCATCTACGACCGAACCCCGCACGTGGGTGAGCTGCTAATGGCGCAGTCTGGTGCCGCCTGAAGTAGCGTAACGTTGCTGGTTGGCACCAGGCTCCGTTTGCGCCGGCGTTTACGTCGGCGGCATAAGCGTGCATAAGCGTAGTAGCGTAAACGTCGTCGGCTGGTGGCACGGGTGAAACGCCCGCGTGCGTTTCGCGCCCCTGTTGTTAAGCGTCTCACATTTTACGCTCTTAAGATGTGGGCTGGAGGTGTCCCTGTTGTGATATGATGACAGGCTGGCAGGCTGGCAGGACAGCCCCTATTCAGACAGATTTCACCAGCTGCAGGGTGATCATGCCCAGACGCTGCAAGGTATTCGTGCCGCATCTCCATACCACTGGACGGATAATGTATAGCCCATGGGATTTGCACATCAGGTCCACGGAAGATTTTAATCTGACCAATGCGCGTGGTTTGTCCGGGGACGGCCACGTTCAAGGTCAGCAGCGGCACGCACAACTCTTCCCCCTACACGTGATTGGTGCGTTCAGCCGATTACGGCATAGGCTAAACAGAGCCAGCTGTTTCCAAACTAGGTGCACTGTTTGATGTTTGCAACGAATGCGTCGGTGGACATTCCTTGTCAGACAGCTAGATTGGGTAGCACGCGACATGGGTGCATGCCCTACCCAACTGCCATTGAGCGGGTAACGTCCCAAACAGGAATACAACACATTGGATAATTGAGGCGCGTTTCAGCCTCATTGCTATGCATGTTTCGTTTGGCGCTGCTAGCAACAGGGCTAGCAGCTGCATGCGCAGGCTGCACTCCTCACACACTGGGTGGCTGAGTGGGGCAGACAGCGGGGTGAGATAAAACCACCAAACTCGGTGCGGTTTGCGTAGCCTGTAAGCGGCACAAGGCTGCTCACGTTTTCGTGGCGTAAGTACGTTGCGTAGCTGGTGAAACGCTCACTCACTTTTGACAGTCCTGTACTTCCTTTAGCCACGCCCGGCATCCAGACACTACACTTTGTCCGCTCGCGAGCGTTCACTTTGTCTAAGGAAGAATTGTATGTCATTAGTGCGCGCGTTTTGATGGAGTGCGGTCGGCGTTGCTGCTGGCGGGTATTCGCGCAAACTTGTACCCGCCGCACACACTCGGTGGCCTTGTGTCATTGGGGCTTTACAACGCACTGAGCTGCTGAGGCTATATGGCATCGCCCGCCTCTCAACCCGCAACGTGGTGCCTGCAGGACGGGCGGGCACCGCGGGGAATCGAACCCAGTACCTCTGGTTTCCTAGACGCATGGGTGGGATTGTGTTGACAGTGGAATGAACTAGAGCAGCCAACCTTGATAAGCCGATTGATGTTGACAACCGGTTACCCTAATGCGTAATAGGTAATAATATCAGCGAGTATAAAGGCGAGACTACAGGTGGGTATAGGTAAGATGTGTGAGGTGGGAACCCCCTCGATTTATGGCGTTTAGGCCAGCACCAAGTTATGCTTTGGAGACCCATAAAGCCGAGTGGCCGTGTCGCAAATCGCGATCCTTTCTTTTCTTTCCAATGCCGGTAAACATTCATAACTGAACTGTCTGGGATGACGGCGTACCTTTGAATGAAGACTGTCTGATCGGGACAAGGACTGCAGGCAGGTAGTGATGGGGAAGGAGGGGCGACACAGCACGCGTGCCCCCCCCCCCCCCCTTTCCTAGGTTTCACAGAGCCGACGATTGATGACCAACTGGGGAGCCGGAAGGGCTGGCTGGAGGCCCTTTTTAGGGACCCTTTTTAGGGCTCGCTCGATAGGAGGCCCTTTTTAGGGCTCGCAGGGCCGGGAACCTCAAGCTTTAATTTATATGCCGTTTGCGCTAGTCGGGAGGGGGAAGGGGCTAGAACAGTGAGGGTCTCTACGTCGGTCAGAGAGCACCGATACCGAGCAGTTGGCCCCGTACCGGCTTAGAACCCATTTCCCAAGCAGAGGAAAAGCCGAGGCCCGCAAATGCTAATCCGGAGACCTCTCACGTATGCCAGGCCCTCATGATAACGCGTGCCCGAGGGCGGTCAGACCTCTCGCGTATGCCAGGCCCCAGGATATTGGGTGCCCTGGGCCGATCAGACCTCTCGTCTATACCAGGCTCCCAGGATAATGGGTGCTCCGGGCCGGTCAAAAGATCAACAAACAGGGGATCGATCCTATAACACTAAGGGCCCGAGTCAGCCAGGGGCACATTTTCTGAGCAGGGAGAAGGATGGCACACCGAATTCCAGTGGCTCCTTGAGTTGGGCTGAGCCCGGGAGTTAATGAGATTTTCTAGATGCCGATGAAAGAGTTAATCATAAAACAGTGGAATGAACCCATGTCAGACAGGGGCCCAGCGGCAAACGGGGCCCCCATCGCGTTTCGGCCGGGGACTCGATAGCGAAACTGGGGTACTCGTGCCAATTATTGGACCTCTTGTGCCCGTAGATGACTTCGTTGTGTCAGCGCAGGCCCCTACGTCGGTCCGGGGTCGACCGCCGCAGTCGGAGGTCTCCTGTGCCAGGGAGGTGAGGAATGTGTGGTGTATTCTCCTAGGAGTTCAGAGGCCATTGACCCCGGGACTTCAGATGATAATCGGTTAGCAACCGGGCCGGGACGGACAGGCCCTCCACCCCCTGACTGGGAAAGATGGTGGCCTCTTAGCGTTAAATCCACGGGGCCTCTCCAGGGAAGCATCCGTCGGCATGGCTGGATGAAAAACAAAGATAATTGATGCCCCATCGAACCAATGCCTTTTTGCACAGGGGAGCGCTTTTGTCCGGTGACCTTCATTAACCTCTGTAAACTTCTTAGCAAGGATTTGGCGACGATCCTCCATCGCACAAAAAAAGGGACTGGGGACATTGCACCGAGAACAAACACGCATTCAGTTCTAAGCGAAACGTTAGCGATATGGAACATGTTTATGTAGCGCTTTCTGAAAGCGTGCGCATCAGCACACAGATGCCTGCGACATGCCTTAGCCCGAGACATCTGCGCTTTAACTAACGGATGCACAAAAGAACTCAGACCATTACAGCTTTTAGCCCATGACCTATCCAAGCCCGGACAGATCGATATCCGGTAATGGTGCCGCCAGACAGTGCGCCTCGTCCACCACCAGTGAGCGCCACCACCGCCTGACCAGCTGACCGACGGCGCCTCGCGCTGCCACTGTGCCGGCCCCCGCAGGGCCGCGTTCAAATGGCTGGCTGCACGGCGCGGCCTCACTGGGCCCATTTACGGAGCGGCGCCGCTGACCGGCCCCATGGATTACGTGTGAACACGACACGGCCGGGCCCGCCGCGCCGGCGAGCGGCCGACCGGGGCGGACTCGCGCGGATCGACCCCCGTCGGCGCGGCGGCCCGAAGCCGAGTCGAGCCCGCGGGCTGGCGCGTGAACTGGCAGCCGGGGGGCCGCCGGGGACCGCGCGCCGGCCGCTAGAAGCTTTGCAAATGAGGCGCGAGGCGAGGATGGAAACTGAGCACCGTGAGGCTCAGCTGGAAAAGGAGGCGATTATGGCGAGGGCTTGCACCATGACATGCTGGGCCAAATGTGACTGTGCGGTCGCGATGTCAGACGTGCGCTGGCTCCAGCATGCGTACTAGAAACAGCCAGGCAAGCAAATCATGCTAGAGCTATTGACCGCCAGCTGTCTGATCTTCATTCATACACCAGACTTTCCGCGTCTGCAGCCGGTGGGGCACGTGCGCTGAAAGCCGGAGCCGAGGGCGACGGCACGTTTAATGAGTGTGACCGTGACCAAACGGCGACGCTCAGCTGACAACAAGCGGTTCAGAGCGCGCGGGCGACCTGGACACACCGACCTGGATTGGAAACAGCGAAAGCCTGTGCTGGGGTGTCAGTCGGCCGCAGGGCGGCGTGTGCACGCGGCCAGCCGCTCGTGCCACAGACAACACCGGAGCGAGCGAGTCGGAGGTGTTTACGTGGCTTGCCTTCCATGCCCAGACAGGACAGGCGCGGCACGGCCAGCCGGCTGCCGGCCATCCGCTGGTTCAGGTACTCGTGCGCCTCCTCTCCCACCTGGCGCATCAGGTGCTGTCGGACGGAGGGCGCCGCGCGTCAACAGGGCGTCGCGCGTCAGTCAACAGGGCGTCGCGCGTCAATAGGGCGCTCCGCGTCATCAGGGCGCCCCGCGGCACCAAGGCGACCCGCGTTACCAGGGTGCCCGCTTCACCAGGGCGCCCCGCGTCACCAGTACGCCCGCGTCACCAGGGCGCCCCGCGTCACCAGAGCGCCGCACGTCACCAGGGCGCCGCACATCACGGCATGGCGCGCCACGGCAGCAAGCAGCGACGGCCTCGAGAGACGCAAACAGATGGGATGAGCAGTGAAGCACTGAGCAGCGATATGACCGGCTTGACTGGTGAACACTGACAAGAGCATGACGGGGACTCCCACCGGACTCTTCCCTCTCACGTCACGCAACGTAACCATTAGCGGGATAGCGGACGCGTTGCATGCCCGACCCGGCGCTGCCAGAGTCAATGGCGGGACATAAAGAACTGGCAGCGAGCCTCGCTCTCCATTCGATCATTGCCACTACCTATGCCCACCGCCTCAGTTACCCAGATCGCAGGGGTTTGAGTCTGCTCACGGCGCAGTCCTGATTCGAAGGGATCAAACTGGGCGGGCTACAGCTAGCATCTTGGAAAGCGACACTGAAGTGCGCTGATATTTCACGCGTCCATCCGCGGCTATCTTTTACCGCATTCAGCTGACACCCCGGCGCCCGCAGGTTCCCCCGCATGCGGTCTCACTCCCCGCCGAGAGCCAAGACCGCTCCAAGTTAGGCCCAACCCCACGCGTGGAGAGCGGCCACAAAAGTTGGCGTCACAGCAAGGCCGCTGGAGCGAACATCTTCCGACCGATGAGTGCTAAAATAGTGTTTGTTCTGGGAAAAGTTAGCGGTACCCTCGCCACATCTGCCACACTATTGTCCACCTGTGCCCAGCTCCCACTCAAGTTCGCTACTCAACTCACATCAAATCCTTATTAAGCTTCGCCGTACGAGGTACGCCCAGCTTTTACACAGGAGCCTGCAACACGCCTTACACCAACCTTTTCTGGAGCGGCCGCAGCTGAGCTTACACCTGGATCAGACTCGTCGTTCCGGCTCAACACAAACTCAGCTCTTACCGCAGAGCCAGCGGCTGCCTAACACTCACCGCCCAGGTCCTGTCCCAGCGCCGGCAAGCCCTAGCACTCACGTTCAGCTCCTGTCCCGGCGGCGGCAGCCCCCAGCACCCATGTCCAGCCCCTGTCCCAGCGCTGGCGGCCCCAGCACTCACGTCCAGCTCCTGTCCCAGCGCTGGCATCCCCAGCACTCACATCCAGCTCCTGTCCCAGCGCTGGCAGCCCCGGCACTCACGTCCAGCTCCTGTCCCAGCGCCGGCAGCCCCCAGCACTCACGTCCAGCTCTTGATCGAGGGCGCGCAACTTGAGCCGCAGCCGGGTCTGCAGGTCCTCGGAGCGGCGCGTGTTCTCTCGGATCCCGAGCGCCGCCGCGTTCACGCTGCACTGGTAGCCGTGCGCGCGAGGCGGCTTCAGCGTGGCGCGCAGCCGCTGCTGCGGCGCCCGCGACGACTTCTTCAGCTCGATCAGCTGTAGCAGAGGCCGGGTCAGAGGCGACGGCGGCGGCCGCGGCGGCCCCAGCCGTACTGGCGATCTCAAGCGGTATCAAGCTGGGGAACACCACATTGTGTAAGTTGGTTTTTGTTTCTAAAGCATACACGCTGCTATGCGAACCAAAGCCGCACGCTATCCCAAATCATAGACCACTGTGATAATAACTCCTACAATGTTTCGATCTTGACCACTGCTGCGACTGAATGCACTTCACTTCACACATATTCCGGCTGAGCTGCCCATCCAGCTAACCTTTACAAATGGCGTGTGCCCGCCAGCGCGCACCTGAATGGCTTCGGTGCATCGGACACGTTCAGCTAAGTGAGCTAATCGAGCGTGTCATCTGAGGCCGCTCCGCTGGACGGTATGAATCGAGTCGCGCCAGGCAGCGCCGGGCGTCGGACGCTCTGCGGCAGCCAGGCCCCGCCGCCAGCTGCCCGGCTCGCTGCCGCCAGCTGCTCGGCTCGCCCAGAGGCTAGGACTCACTGTGCTATCGACACAGCTGCCGACACTGTGAACGGCCTACGCCGACGCAATCCCATCGCATCAGTGGAAAAGATTCTTCGCATTGGTCTAGTCGCCTTACTTCCGATGTTGATCATGTGTGTCATGTGCGAACCCTCGTAGTTTCCGCGGAGGCCTAATGCATAGGAGGGTCTACAATACTTCATGAACGTTTATGCACAAAAACACTGTGAAATTATCATGGACAAGGGCATAAATTACGGACAGACCACTAAGCTATCCCGATGTATGAAGCACCGCCGCGTACCCATGCCAATATGCCCTGGAATTAGGTCTTACCTTCGGTACGAAGACTAGACACAGCGTGCCTGTTGTGCAGAACAGGATGAAAATAGATATGATGATGAAGGAGGCGTCTTGGTCGTCCGACAAGACGAAGGAGATTGCTACGCCGATCACACACATGATGACCACGTTGTAGACGCTCATACCGATGTACTTGGAGTCGTTCAGAGCCGCTATGTTGACATGGCGCGTTTCCCACGCCAAGAAACACCCAAATATCTGCGAATGTTCAAATAGCGTTGGACAACACACGATTTCCTGCATGTACGCATGTCACCATGCGTCTACGAGTCATGACTGCAAAATTCTGACACTAAAAGTGATAAGCGTGGAAACTCAGGACCCGTGGCGAGCCCTCGTGGCTGCGCAGATCACTCCTGTTTCCCGCAGCGATTACATGTGAGAACATTTCCGACAAGACCGGCCCGGCCCGGCCGTGATGCCGTATCTCGCTCTGGCCGTGATGTCGACTCTCGCTCCGACCGTGATATCGACTATCGCTCCTGCCGTGATGCGGACTCTGGCTCCGGCCGTGATGCCGACTATGGCTCCGGCCGTGATGCCGACTCTTGCTCCGGCCGTAATGCCGTATCTCGCTCCGGCCGTGATGCCGACTCTCGCTCCGGCCGTGATGCCGACTCTCGCTCCGGCCGTTATGCCAACTCTCGCTCCGGCCGTGATGCCGACTCTCGCTCCGGCCGCGATGCCGACTCTCGCTCCGGCCGCGATGCCGACTCTCGTTCCGGCCGTGATGCCGTACCTCGCTCCGGCCGCGATGCCGACTCTCGCTCCGGCCGCGATTCCGACTCTCGCTCCGGCCGTGATGCCGTACCTCGCTCCGGCCGCGATGCCGACTCTCGCTCCGGCCGCGATTCCGACTCTCGCTCCGGCCGTGATGCCGTATCTCGCACCTGCCGTGATGCCGACTCTCGCTCCGGCCGTGATGCCGACTCTCGCTCCGGCCGTGATGCCGACTCTCGCTCCGGCCGTGATGCCGACTCTCGTTCTGGCCGTGATGCCGTATCTCGCTCCTGCCGTGATGCCGACTCTCGCTCCGGCTGCGTCAGGCCCATCACGTGACGTGGCCGCGCCCGTGACGTGATGTAGCCGGCACGTCGGCTAATTGGCGGCCAGAGGCCTGAGCGCTGGTAATTACGGCACTGTGCGGCAGCCAATATCTCCCGGTCACCTGCCTACAGCAACAGCGCCCTATTTGCCCAGGTTTAGCCGCCTAAGCTCCCTCGGAGCCCCAATCACCATGGCGTACCTCAGTTGCCGTGCTGCGGCGACCTGGGCCGTCACGGTGGCCCATACTTGGGAGAAAGGCGAGCGCGCCGAGGCGGACGTGATCGCTACCGTATGAGAAGGAAACGGAACCCGGGGGGACGGGGGGGGGGGGGGTAAGGAGGACCGCCTTTCTCTCTTAACGAGAAAAAATGGCGCCAGCCTTGTGTGCGGCCTGGAAAGGAAAACGGTGAAAATTGCGTTGCCTGTCAGGGCTGCAGAAGTTTTCTGCAAACGCTTTCCGAGATTTTGTAGGGTATGAACAGCCACCCGCGCACGGCATTTACGAAACGATGCATCTCATGTTTATAGCGGTGTGGATTGGAGTAACCGTGACCAGCATTATCTCTGAACACGTAACCATCGAGTTCAACGTCACAACAGCGAGCTATCGACTGCTCTTTGCGGGAGACGGCACGCAGGTACACTGACCGACGCAGCGTTCAACCGACAAACATAAAAGGTACCCGCATGTAACTGGAATGCGCTCCAGACGTGACCTCGGCAAGGAGCACCTCACGCGCAATTTCGCCATGGCTTACAAATCGTTGCGTTTAATTTGGTTCATGCGACTTTGGAGATTCCCTTGCAGCCAAAAGCACTGACCCATCAGGGGATTAAACTCATCCAGATGCGTGCGACTTGCAGATGCGCTGTGACTCTCAGCTGATAGACACGGTGAGAATTTGGCGCAGCCGGCGGAGAGCCGGCAAACAACCACCAATGAGCGCTACCCACCGAGAAGCGCCAACAAATCACTGGCTTGAGATGCATGCACCTTTGAATGATTTTTGACGCCGTAGCTCAGAGTTGCAACACCGCACGCATCTGCCGTCAGCGCCCCGGCCCTGCAGCGTGACGTCAAAACAAGACGTCAAGACGTGACGTCACCAAACGGTCGCGTGCTTGGATCTGCTCACTCTGGAAGCTGTGAAGGCATCAGGACGCGTTTTTCAGCCAACTCAAGCGGCGCTTGAGCGTCCGGCGGCCGGCAGCTTGCAAATGAGCGCGTTTGCATACGTTTCCTTTTGCTGCGAGCGATCAATGCGACGACTGCCTATGGGGAGAACATCAACAGCCTGATTGGGCAAAATCTGCCGAAGGTGCTGAGCCGGGCGGTCGAACTGAGCCCGCGGCGCCTTCACGTCGCCTGCAGGCGGTGTTTTACACCGCGGAGTTGCCGACCCAAACAAGGCCCATCGCCGACTGCGGGGCGCGGCGGTCGGCGACAGCGCCGGTAAATAACACGACGGCGCCGCGGCGTCACGGTAAACACGCCGGCTGGTGTCGGCCAACACTCGATCCGCGCGACGGCCGTCAATAGGCCGTGGAGCGCGCCGCGCTACAGCTCCGTACAGCTCGTGTCGACGCGTGTTGGCGGCGCGCAGGGACGCTGCCGCAGCGCGACGCCGTCGGGGTGGACTGGCTGGAGGCACCTCTCCACGCCTCGCACCGGCACGCGGCGGACACTGGCAGTAACGCCGGCACAGTTTTTTTTTAGAGGCGTTTTTAGTCCGGTCTTGGCTGCATAAAGAGTGGGCTGGTCTTCTGCCGTGAGCCGGCACAGATGCCCGTCGAACGTTATCAAGTACCAGCAACGCAGTTAGCAGCGTGTGTTCCACATTGGTATGGTGGTTTCGAATATGTTAAAATAATAGTAATAATGTGGTGCAAAATAATGACATGGTGAAATAGCCATCTCAAAAATCCTTCGGTGCAGTTCACAGCCCTGCCTTTCTTAAGACGTAAACCCCTCTAGTTTCTGAGCTAAATGCCCGCGAAAATGTATAAAATTCTTTGAAGGAATACCTCAAGGTCACCAAAGCATCTATGATCCTATAATAACGTTACCCAAATTTTGTCATTCCTTCAGCCCTGCGGTGATCAAGGCCAAGCAAAAAATAATTGTCGAGCTATTCATATCTGACGCTTGTGAGCACGATTTCCGGATAAAACTAACGGCCGTCGATCGGCTCTCAATCATTGTCGTGCAAGGTGTGATAACGCACTCAAGCAATGAGGTATTGAGTAGCATATTTCATAAACATATAATTTTCGCTATCTAAAGCAGTCTTTTTCACTTAAAGGCACACAAATAGACATAAGTGAGCCTATTTCATCCGTCTCATGTTTGCTCCTCCATTATCTTCAAATGTGTATTCCCGTTAAAGGGAATACTCCACATTTGAAGATATGAAGCAGCATCAGATAAGATGATACAATCTCACTTATAACCATTGGTATACTTTTAAGTGAAAGAGTGCTCTACACAACCTAATTTCTCTGTTTGGTTAATGTGCTTCTCAATACGTCATCGCTTAATACGTCAATACATCAATACGTCAACGCGTACGACGACCTTGTAGCGTAACGTCCTCACACCTTGCACAAGTACCAGAGGTCGTCACTATTACATCGCTCGGCCTGTCTCTGTATGCACTACTGGCTCTCAACTAGAGCTGCCATTTTTGTTTATACTTGGACACCCGCACCCACCCCGCGCCCAGATCTGAGAACCCGCCCCGTCGCGCAAAGCAAATTTTCCCGACAAATCCTGCATGGACCCGCGTAGCTTATTTTCCGGTTCAGGTACAGCTTCTCAACCGAATGATCTCATTAATTCCAAAACAAAAAGCGGTAAGATTTAAGGTTTAAGTCGTGTTTGTCACCGCTAACATCGAGAGACCTTTCCATTCCAGGTACACATACTTAACCTCATTATAATATAAGGGCCACTAAGGAAATATTTAAATATACAAACATCTATTCCCTCATCTGTTCTTTTATAAGCTAACGCCGAGTGAAACAAATACATTTTATCCATTGTAAAATCGAGAAACATGGCTCACTTTGAAAACACTTCTGATGAACCAACGCATGAAATCCCATTGGTCCCAAAAATAGAGTTCTCTTTGTCCGAGACAAAATACTCCCGGACCCCCCAAAGGCCCTTCAAAATGAACCGACAGTCAAAACCTTGAAAAAGAAACCAAACAACTCCAACCAGTCTCAGTATGCATGCATCTCAGCCATGACTCGCTTTTCATTTAGCTGGGTTAATATGATCACTTAGTATATATATATATATATATATATATATATATATATATATATATATATATATATATATATATATGTAAATATACATTGGTTATGAAAACCCAAGCGGGAGGCTAAAAGATTTGCAGACTTATGAATCCCTCGCGTTGCAGACCTACGGGCTTAAAGGTGACAGCTCTTCTCTCGGCTGTCCCGATAGTTGGGGAGATCTGGGGGCGTGGAGGCAGCGTAGCGCCGAGACCATGGCAGCGTCCGCCAATACGATAAAACAATGTTTGTTACTTACAAAGATAACTCACAACTGTGCTGTCTCCAAATATGACACCCTATATTCAGTCGATATGTGCACTGCCATAAGGGAGTCTTCACGAATCACATTAACGAGCGGTTTGGACCATATTTCTCCGGACTGCAAAAACAACACTTTGCTCTTTTCCAGCGTCTTGTACATACCTCATGCCAATTTACAGCTCACTTGGAGGGGCTCAAGACAAACAATCGGCGGAAAGGGGAGGGGGCAGATTTACTAAGGACGTGTAAAACTGAACCCATACGTACTAGAAAACAGGTCAGACACAGGGAGCACCCAACGGCAGAGGGAAAATGCGATCAATCCGCTACAGAAACGTTCGATGACGTCCAGCTCTGCGTGGACGCGATAACACTCCATCCCCTAATGACACGGTAAGTACCGTGTCACTATTAACGTCCCACTCTATATGCAGCCGCTTCGAAACATCGGCAAACACGGCGACAACCGCGACGCCGCGCTAAACGGGTAGTCGTGCCCCCCCCCCCCCCCTCTCCGCGCGCCGGCGGCCACGCCGTCGGCCGCGCGCGGCCTCTCTCGTTGTACCTCGGCCACCATGCCGGTCACGGCGCCCTCTGCGGACTAGTAATTGCGTGGCGTCGCCTAATTACTGGCGGAGGAACCGGCCACGGACCCGCGACACATCGATTGGAACAACTAGTTACCCGCCGCCACCGGCCGCGATTTCCCCCGGGGAAAAACGACACGTTCGGAAGGGGCGCCGCGCGAGCTGCCGGCAGAAGCGGATGTGACCCAACAGAGGGTGTAATCCGACCCGTCTTGGGTTGGATGCGCCAAGGGGCAGGTAGAGTGCTCGTGGTGGCGCTTTTTCACCGACCTCAGGTGCTCAGGATGTGCGTGGGCTCGAAGCACTGCAGCAATTAGTTCTGTGCGGTGTCTATCGCGCCATTACGCGTGTTGTACGGTATTTAAACGGATCTTCTTGTCGTTTGGGGATGCTTAGAGCTTGACCGAAAATGTTATGCTCATATACAAACCAAAACAACCCTGAAATTGGGGGCACAAGTGCTCTGGATTAAACTGCTGCGTTGCGCAGTGAACACCAGTGAATAAGTACGCCATCACATTTCCAGGTTTTACCTTCCTACATTGCACAGAGCAGGTGAAATTCCAAGGCCTGACATTAAATGCGTGCCGCCATCGGCCCATTGTATGCTCCATTGCCGGGCACATTCTGGGCGGTGCGGAAGCCCGACGGCGCCCGCACTTTTCTCACTGAAAAATTAATATCTCCCGAGTCAGGGCGCGGCGCGGCCGACAAAGGGGACTGCAATTTTAATTACATGCATCGCTGCCCACCCTTACATAAGAACCGGTATACGACAGGGCGTGACGGGCGTGACAGTGTGGGGGAGGGAGGGGGAAGAGAGAGTTGGAGAACAATGCGGTACGCTACCCACAGCATGGCTCGGCTTTACAGCTGGCACAGTAAGCCAGCCGCTCATGGCGACCGTCTGCAATGGCCCTGTCAGCAGATTCGAAGTACTTATATACGGCTGGTAGATAACACAATGAACGCATATCCTTGCAACGGTCAGCAGTGCCCTGTCCCATCCTGATGGTTCGGGTCTGAGCCAGAGTCCTTAGCTCGTACCCTGCAACTAACGCGATTCCGGGTCTGGACCGAATACCACGGCTCTTAGCCTTGGTCAGTCGAAACCAATTTCTCTGCAAAGCACATGAGTCTGGGCATGAGCAAACATGCGAGAATGAGTTTCAGTCAAAATTCAAACCTCGCAGAGTTCAATCTGAGCCTTGTTCCGCGCTCAGTTCCTCAAGGAATCGAACAGGACGTAACGTGTAACATCAGATTGTCAGGTGCAGACGAATCATTTAATCGTTCCATCTTCTAGAACATTACTCTAATCAGTAAAATGCGTTTTGTGACGTAGGCTGAGCGGGGTGATTACAGACGTGATTGCCAGGTGATTGTAGACGTGAATGCGACGGGATTATGTAGGTGATTGGTACTGTCCATATAGTATCAAAATATGAGCGAATGGAACCAGTCACCTCTGCGACCACGGGGCTTAAAATGCAGAGAAATGTCCGCCTTTTAAGAGCTTTTAGGGACGGCGCGCACCGATGCGCACCTGGGCACCTGCCCGCACATTCACGAGAAATATGATCTAAAAATTGGCCGACTTTAATTGCTCTATGGCCTGGTAATTTAAATCGACTAGGCCAATGAATTTACAGCGATTAACAGCAGCCTTGGCGCTCGTAAGCATACCGCTATTTAATATGAAAAAAAATACTGGGTTGACGTTGGTCACAATGACCAGAACTACATGCTTATATCATTGTTCAGTCAGTCAGTGGTCACAGTAGCCGAAACACTGCTAATAATAATCACCATCATCGTCTCATCTGCATCGTTTTGATGAAACAATCAGCGTCGATCGTTTTAAGCCACGGCGTCCCAGATTCCAACTCCGTTTTGGAAAAAGTGGGGCTGTCCGCTTCCTGATCGACTGGCGGATACGTCCGGGCCAGCCAGCTTTGAGAGCTGTCGATGAGTTCAGGCCGGTACCTTCAACTGCACTGTGCATTCTGTTTCATGGTTTCATTTGCCCTGGTAACTGATATGTAACATTGGTTGCTAAAAACGTCCCAGAACGGTCTGACCCATGGTTCGTGCTAGTATCATTCGTACAACTATGCAGACATCAATCACACCTTTGCCAATGCGATTTTCAGCGTTGCTTAGCATGGGTCTTAACGTAACCCTTAAGGAACGTTTTCGACTGTGGCGATCTTATAGGAGACCACGGGTCATAACGCCAACCGGAAATCGAACCGAGCTATCCCGGTTGGAAGCCGACCACACTTCTGATTGGGGTATAAGTCTCCCTCCAATGAGACCGCCCGTTTGTTCTTCGGTCAGTACGGGGTCCCGCTCCGACCCAGTGTTATTCACACTTTTTTCTGCAATTTGGGAACTTGATAGTTCCAATGTTGTCTGTACAGGAAAGTGCAATACCACTGGTATTGCCACTGCAGAAATGCATCGCACGATCAAGCAGCTGACATTTTAATGTCTCGAGAGCATGCGAAAGCCTCCCGCCGCTCCCATATCTGGTCTGCGGAATGACCTATCAAACTTTTCAAGCACGGTGTTCCTTGGTACTAAACGCTTCCCGGCGGCACCATCGGCGGTCGCAGACATCAGCCCGCCAGGGCCGTAACTGGCCGGCTGGGCCGTGGCGTTGAAGCCACGACATTTTCGCTCGCTCGCTTGTCATTAAGGCGGCTTCGCTCGTAATTAATTGCCGCTTATGAACGCACACTAGTTTGACCTGACATTACCTGATGTCTTGCCGAGCTTTTACTTTTATCGTGTGAGCTGCTGACATTTTCCGTCGCTCACAGGAACCCCTTTCAGCTGAAGCGTTTTTTACACGCACAACCCATTGGTTTACTGAATCAGAATCAAAGTTACTCCAATTTGCGTCTGACCAATTTTGCGCAAAACCTTGTACGAACAATTTGCGATTTGTTTATAAGACAAAGTGAGTGATCTAGAGGTGCCAAAGACATTCCCTTAGCTCGGATGTTTGTATTTGTCCTCTTGTTTTGTGGATTGTCTTCACTTGCTCTTATGAGTCCTAGCATGACTCCTGGTGTAATATTTATAAAGGTCAACTTTGTTCAAAGCCCGAAAATGAATGCGCTGGACCGTTTTTCAACCTGATCGGTCAAACTCAGAGTCCAAGAGCTATTTGATCAGGATGAATCCTAGTAGGATTAGCCATCGACCCGAAGCCGACCCAAACATGAGAGCCACATTAACATAAGCTTTTAAAACCAATACTAGGACGAAGGGCAAAAACTTAGCCCACGCTTCCCTGACAGTTCTCTTAGTAAAGCCCAATCAAGCATTCGTACACCACCTGCCTCATATGACACTCACCATGAGCAAACCCTTGTAAGCGTAAATGCAGCCCACAAAGACCGTCATCTTGTTGGACTTGCAGTACTCATTCTCTGGGATGACGACAGCGTCATCATTCTGCGGGTGGGGCTGAAAGGAAAGAAACACTGTCAGCTTCACTCGGCCAACGTCAGCGCACGCGGGGATCGGTGGGGGAAGGCGGCCCGTCGCCGATTTCGGCGCAGCGTCGGCTTGACGGGCGTCACACCGGGCTGTCCTCTGCGCGTCTCTCACCGCCGCAGACACAAACAGCTCTCTTTCTCGCCCGAGCCGGGACGCCCACTCGCCCGCAGAAAAACAGCCAAGGGGGGCTTGGCACAGAAACTGACCGGCCGGTACGTCGCCCGAGGCGCCGTGGAGCTCCGGGCGCCGTCTGACCTCTGACCCGAGCTATGCCGTGCGCCTGTTGCTAGGCGACGGCGGGTATCCCGCGCACCCCCACCCGACCCCGGCAGCCGTTTCGTCGGAGCACGTCGCACGCCCTGAGGGCATTTGCGCGGCCGTTCACGTGTCATTTGATGCGGTTTGATAGGGCGGCGCGAGAGCTCTTTGTTTCGGCGAGAGCAGCGCCGGCGGCGGCGGACACTCCGCGCTCGTCGAGCAGCACGCTTGAATAAAACCGGGCCCGTTCCGAGATCCCAGCTTTCAGAGGCATCGATGAAAGACTTTCGCTTCTTGTCTGCCAACGCGCGCTGAATGTTTCTCCCACGCGAAGCCATTCGGGATCGCAACGAGGCGACATCGCCGAGCACCTCGCGTCCGACACACGACTGCGTGAGCAATAAAGAAGCGCTAGCGCACATGAGCACCGGACGCACCTTGAAAACACGACTGATGTTGAGCGTAGTGACCATCACGCTCCCAGCTTTTTGCGTACTTACATACTGCTCCAGTTGCTTGGTTTCCCGATAGAACGGGTCCAAGATCTGCCACGTCGTCATGATGGCAATGTCGATGGAGAGAAGTACGCCGACCACGATGTACAGCTGATAGTCCTTGATCACCTACGCCGAAGGGGGAGAGAGACACTCAGGCGGCATAAAGTTTTCGGACTGATTCATGACACGGGCCCGGCCCGATCCAATTTATGACGCGGGGCCGGCCCGGTTCAATTCACGACGCGAGGCCGGCCCGGTCCAATTTAGGATGCGAGGCCGGGCCGGTCCAATTCATGACGCGTGGCCGGCCCAGTTCAGTTCATGACGCGAGCTCGGTCCGGTTCATGACGCGAGGCCGGCCCGGTATAATTCATGACGCGGGGCCGGTCCGGTCTAATTCACGACACGAGCTCAGTCCGGTTCAATTCATGACACGAACCGGGCCCGGTCCAATTCATGACGCAAGGCCGGCCCGGTTCAGTTCATGACGTGAGCTCGGTCCGGTTCATGACGCGAGGCCGGCCCGGTCTAATTCATGGCGCAAGGCCGGTCCGGTCCAATTCATGACACGAACTCGGTCCGGTTCAATTCATGACACGAGCTCGGCCTGGTCCAATTCATGACACGAACCTGGCCCGGTCCAATTCATGACGCGAGGCCGGCCCGGTTCAATTCATGACGCGAGCTCGGTCCGGTTCATGACGCGAGGCCGGCACGGTCTAATTCATGACGCGAGGCCGGTCCGGCCCAATTCATGACACGAACCGGGCCCGGTCCGGTTCTAATTATGCGACGCGAGGCTGCGGGGCGCATAAAGTTGACGCTGTCCCGAGGCGCGACAGAGTATGGCCTTTCAGCACAGCTATTTCGGAACTGGCAGAAGCGATTTATAGCGGGATGGCCCGGGCCAGGCCGTTTAGCACAGCGACGGGAAATACCAGATGACGAACGGTGATCGCACGCATCCTGTTGAAGCGGCACTGTCTGACCGGCCGCCGCCCGAATGACCTATCACGACTCGGTGACGGAGCCATCCGCCCGAACCATCACGCCATGATAGCCAATCAGAGGCCCCCGCGGCAGCAGGAGCTGGTGACCAGAACAAGCCTCCCGGCGGTAGGGGCTGGTGACCAGAACGAGCCTCCCGGCGGTAGGGGCTGGTGACCAGAACGAGCCTCCGCGGCAGCAGGGGCTGGTGACCAGAACGAGCCTCCCTATGTGGGAGGAGGGAGGGGGCGGGGGTGACTAAAGTAGGCGTAGGTGGCAGAGGATAGTGACCAGCGCGGTTCTGACGCCGCACTTCGAGAACGAATATGTCGCTGCCATGGGCGGGTACGTCTGTGTAACGCACGGCGGCCGTGAAGTAAACGAGACACCAGCAATTTGCCACGGGTGCACATCCACGTCATCACATTTTGCTTACGTTTTTTCACCTTCGTTCAGCATGACGTACCTTTTTGTTGAGCTTGACGTCGGTGAAGATGGAGTGCACGCGCCACGTCTTGGAGAACATGGAGCCGAACGCCAGCGTGAAGCCGGCCATCAGGACCCAGGTCTTGGCCGCGCACAGCACCGGGAAGGCTTCCTCCGAGGTCAGGCTCGAGTCCAGACCGAGCAGGATCACCGACGTGTACGTCAGGATGCAGCCGATGATGATCAGGTTGTTGAGGTAGGGCGACGACATCTTGATGTACCTGCAATACAGGCAGGAGCAGTGTCAGTCAGTAGTTGTGACGCAGCCAGGGCAATGACGACGGTGTTGTTTGATTGGCTGTTGTGCAGCGCGAACGATGTGGCTGCTATCAGGAGGGCAATCATGACGGACCAATTGGTGAAAGCACTACCGCCTTGGGAACTGCGTACTAGTTGACAATGTGGCTTAAAGGGTATGTTCCATATTTAAAGATACTGAGGCTTTCAGATATGATGCGTCAAATATGATGAGATAAGCTCACTTAAAACCATTCATATTCTTCTAAGTGGAAATGACTGCTCTAGAAAACATTATTTCTCTGTTTAGTACAGACGTTCCTCAACACGTCATTACTTGATAACGTCATCGCACTTGGCGCAACATTAATAATGAGAGGCCAGCTGACAGCCGTTATATCTGGAAATCGTACTCGCAAACGACAAATATGAACGACTCGACAATTGTTCGTTTTTTGTCTTCATCACCGCATGACTACTGGAATGACAGCTTTTGAATGCCATTATTATGGCGTCGTAGATGCCTGAGTGGCCTTAAAAAAAATTCTCCGAAATATTCTGCACGTCTTTGAGGGCGTGTAGCTCAGAACCTAGAGCGGTTTGAGTCTTAAGAAGAGCAAGACTGTAAACCGCACCGAGTGATCTTCAGTAGGGCTTTTTCAGTGCAAAAGCCGATACGCTCCCTTGAAGTCAATAACGCAAAGACGTGGTATCGATTGCTACGCTCCTGCTATTGTGTACCACTGGAGCTGGTTTCGGGCGGAGGGACATTTCACTCGGCACTGGCCGGGCTCCTCAGCGGCACACCGCTGACCAGAGGAGGGGGGGAGGGGCAGATCTGACCCTGTGCTTATCTCAGTAACGGCCGGGCTGAATTAAAAAAATGAAAAAGTGATCGATAGCGCTGTGGCGTACACTCTCAGACCACACAGCAAACTTAAGTTGAAATTGTGATCAAGGTCACAGGTCAACGTCATGTTCTTAAAATGCTACTTTGGAATCTCTGACCGCTCCCACAACGCACATCATTCAAAGCGCATTTCATATTTGAACAATCTCAGCAGATTTGACCGATCTAATTTTCTAGTTATGTTTTCACATATCTTGAATTTTACATTGTATGTCATGTCATCTAAACGCGAAGTGGGAAAGCTTATCCGCCATTATGAAAATCAGACACGTGAGCAAGAGCTGTTGCTTTTCAATGAATCGTCTTTAAGCAGATATGACCCCTGTATACGCAGATGTGTACATATAATTACACGCTTCGCCCCAACCACACAAAATGTACCAAACTAAAGTCAACTACCTGCGACACATCTTAAATGACACATCAAGTGCCACGCACTGACGGCCAGGCGGAGTCGCTTGCACAGGGCGCATACATGTGGACACTGATACCGTGTCGCTCACCGACATACTTGACACACGGGCAGCATGCCTTCCTTTTTGGCAGCCAACATCGGCAGCTTGACACTTTTTATCAATACGTTTGCTATCTTAGGTCTAAATATTTTAGTGTGCAATATTGAACCTGCACAACAATAGGACATATGAGTCATGAAATAGGTGGCTCACATTTCTCCTTGATATATATATATATAATATATATATATATATATATATATATATATATATATATATATATATATATATATCAAATATGTTCTTTCGTTCGGCCTCTGTGTCAATTTGTGTACGGCTATGCCTTTTATGAAAAAGAGGTGAAAATGACGTTACTCTGTCGTCACTCACGCTTCGCCAAATATGATCTCATTTTTGTTATTTTGGCACAAGGCGTAAAGCTCATCAAATGACAACTACTAACAATTTGGCACAACGTCTTAATGCATGTTTGAAATATCACGAATATTGGCCAGAGGGGGGAAATTTGACCCTCCCCCGGTGACTGCCGGGTTAACGAACAGTTTAAGAAAGGAAACGGTGGTAAATGCAACTTTTGGCACAACGGACGTCTGCGACGTCGACCTGGTAAGTGCGCATGACCTCATCTGGAGCATACGCCCGCTCCACACACACCCCGCTTCAGTTCGCACTACATTTGCCATGCTTTAAAGTCTGTTAGCCCTCGACGCAACAGGACTGCCGGTCGAGTGGCAAATTACCTCTGCCTGTATGCCGGGCGAAACCATACGTGAAAGCTGGCATACGCCATTAAATGCGCCGCCGTGTTAGAGTAGTGACACCGTGCGTGCCATGATTGGTCCTAGCCGATGCCCTGGATTCGATCGCGACCAAGATGGTGCGTACGAAGTAGAGGTGACGATTGGATTCCAGATTTTTGGAAGGTCAGAAACGTTCAAAGTCCCATTAGGGATTGGATGGGCAAAGGGAAGAATCTTTGGAGTTTTTCGACAGCCAGCGCCATTTTGCCGGGTCGCAAGTTGGTATGCATCTCATCCTATTTAAAACTGGTCTTTAAAAAAAGAATGGATTCTGGGAACGCCAATAAGTCGATGATAGAGCACACAAGAAAATGATACATTTTGAAACAAGAGATGCGACGTTTCTACGATGAAGACCATCAATACGAAAAGAATCAACATTACGTCTTCAGTAGAGCCTGGGATACCCACCACTTACTTACCTAGCTACAATTAGTTTCCATTCCCACTCACCATCCGACTAAGCTGTCATCATCGAGCTAAGCGATGGGCAAGTTTAGCGGACATCGGCGTAAATTATGAATTGTGACTGTTTTACGAAAGCATGCGGTACACGCTACTTACCTGCGATAATTTTCTTTCTTTTCATTCAATTCGAGTAAGGGGATGCTGCAACACGAGCGGTGGATGGGGTTATTACTTGTAGGTAGGAGCTATTCCATATCTTTAAATTTCTCCAAAATTTTGGGACAAACTGAATTTTTGGACACTTCTAGGACGGAGAGCTGGTCTGTCCTTGGACTTCAGACTCGACTTTGGACAAAAACTTCCAGAAAACGGCACGTCTAGTATGAAGCGCTGTATCTTGTTCAACCGCGAGTTCATTGTGAGTATGCCCCGAGCGCACGTCTGAGGACGGATAAGACGAGACGAGGCTCATCCGATGTCTCGAATCTGAGGACAGATAAGACGAGACGAGTCTCATAGAGTGTGTCGAATCTGAGGACGGCTGAGACGAGACGAGGCTCATCCAATGTGTCGTAACTGAGGACGGATAAGACGGGACGAGGCTCATCCAATGTCTCACATCTGGGGACCGATGAGACGAATGCTCATCCAATATCTCACGAGTGGAAAACAGTTCCCTTGGCTTATAAAAAGAAGCCTACGTAAATTATCTATACTAGCCTCTCGCGTCGCCTGTCGAGCAGCCCGTCCGGCCACACCGAGCTCTCGCCGGTTCGGCGCCGTCAGCGCGACCGCCCAGATCGTGACTTCAGGCCCCACGGCTCGCCGGCCCGACTCGCTGGCAGCCGGCGACTCGATCCAGTCACCGTCGCGCGCTGCCGGAGCGCGGCGGGCGGCGCGCGGCCGCGGCGCCCATCGTCGCGTCCGAGCAATGGGCCGCGACCGTCACGGCCATTGGCCGCGGCGCCCGCTGCGTGTTCGCCAGCACCGCGTGGCCGCCGCCGGACGGCAGCCTGCCAGTGGGCGGCGGCGCCCGGCTGACGTCACGGTCCCACTGCGGAGACTTGCGGGTAAACGGGTTCAGTAGCGACGCGCAGATGGTAAACAGAGGCGGAGGTGTTTGCCTCGGAGAGGACTGAAGATCAATCGCCCAGCATAACTTAGCCTCGCAGAAGAATCGACAGTTCCACGCAAAGATAAACGGCTCCGCGATAAACGGACAGTAAAATATCATAATTTCGGGGAACGTATTACTCGCTTAATGGAGCGTGCAAGATGCAGAGCCGCCTGGAGTTTAAGTGAAAAATGTCTCGCTGAAAATCACGGGCATTCCGCCAAAATGGTGAGGTTGGTTAAATGGCAGAAGCCCAGAAGCCCAGAAATCCACTACCAGGCATCCTTGCTGCCGGCTGTGGCCCAAATGCAACGTTGTTCCAGTTACAAAGGTGCATATCTAGGGCAAAACTGTCTTTGTCTCTGCAAATGCGTACCTATAAATGACGCTTCTTGGAGAGGCTAGCGGTCTTTTTTCCGAGTCGATAAAACATCGACGGAGGCCACTGAACAATGAACAAAGCATGAATTAGCAACACAATACATGCATTGTACGTGCGAGCGTGTGTGTGTGTGCGTGCGCAGATGCGTGTGTGCGTGCATGCAGGTGTGATTGCGTGCATGCATGCGTGTGTGCGTGCGTGCGTGCGTGCGTACGTGCGCGCGCGCGCGTGTGTGTCGGTGGAGATGACAGCATATTGGCCGTTTGACTCTTCCTTGCCAAAGTGCTCCAGGCTCCGGTTAATTGGCCACCATCATTCAAAGAGCTATGTGCGATTGCACCTATATCGCTATCTCCTAACGCTTCGTCAAATCCATTAACGCCATGAAACATACAAAATAGGCACAATACACAGAACCATATACTAAACAGGTTGTCGGGTCGGTAGCGAATTCGTATCCACAATCAAGCAGGTCAATACACACCGCGCAATCCAAATTTTTCCTAGTAGGCATTGAAGCATGCTTCATGTATACCAGAATCGGAGGTTAAGACCAGACTAGGGAAGCTATACCAAAGGTTGGCAGTGCTGATATAACGGCATCTTTGGTGAGGCTGCGGCGATATAGGGGTGTTCCACATTTGAAAGGGAAACATGATATATTGGAACACCATGTATGACGACATAAGCCGACTTGTAACTGTTAGTTTACCTCAAGAGTTAAAGACCGCTCTATGCAAAAACAATTTCACTATTAAGTAAATATGTCCCCAATAAATCATCGCTTAGTTACGTTATGAAACGTTCTTATGACGTCAGAGTGGCTGCAAGACTGGCCGTCATAATTGCCACTGTAGCAGATGGGCTGACTCACTTCTATTACTCAAAGAGAATATTTCGCAGGAGAAGATACTGAAGCAAGCATGAGATATGACGAAACAAGCTCACTTATAACCATTGGTACACTTTCAAGTGGAATAGAGTCCTCTAGACAGCACAGTTCTCTGTTTAGTAACTATATTCCTCAATGTTCATGGTTTGATTACGTAATCGTTCCTTGCATAACATTGATTCAGAGCCAATTGATGGCCGTTAGATCTGGAAATCGCACTCATAAACGCCAACTATGAACACCTCGACAATTTTCTATTTGTCCTTGATCGCCGCATGGCTTATGGAATGTCAGGATTTGAATGACCTTATCTTGGCGTCATGAATGCCAAGGTGACGTTAAAATACCCTCTCCGATATACCTTTCCCTATTTCGCCGGCGTGTTGTTCAGTGACTGGAGAGGGTTAGCCCTTTAAAAAGGCAGAATTAAAAACAGCACCAAAAAGTCTTCAAGGCAGCTATTTCACTTCAAAACCCCAAATAAATGTGGAACACCCCCTCTAAGCTTACCGAGATGTGTGGTGTTTGCTGATGCGCGTTTGCTGAACCCGAATAGCGTTGTGCTCATGTTTTGGCTCTTCCTATGGTGTTCTTGTATATTTCGTTGTGGTTTTGTATTGTTCGCTTACTTTTACATATTCGGTGAAAGCGCATTTCTTATGCTATTGAATTTGTGTTGTGGGTGTCAGGCTTGAAGCAAGAAGGTTTTAAGTTTTAGAAATGTCATGACTGCTGACTGCACTGAATGATCTTCAAAATGTTAACTATGTTAATCAAAGTATAAAATGTTGCACGCTGTAAATATACAAGTATCGTGCTACTCGTGCACACCTCCGTTAGTAAAAGATTGGGAATCGTGTTTCGTTCACCTGCATCAAGGTCAGACCGATATATCCTTGGTCTGTGCCCATTTACGTTATGACTCAGTTTACACGTTATCACTCATATCATGACTCATTTACGACACAGTGAGTCAGTTATGAATAGTATGCCATAGATTATGCAGAGCTGCCGGCTGGTGTGTGCTGCATGATAAGTGGCTGGGCGATACTCACCGTACTCAAGTGTATCCCTGCTGAGGCTGACAATTGGGTTGTTTTAGGATGATAAAAGTAGGAAAACTGTGGTGTACGCATTGAGGTACGGGGGTGGCGGTCAAAAAAACATTGGGAGAGCTCAGGTCCGCACTGAATGCTCAGCCCCCCCCCCCTCCGAAAGTATACAAAGCGACATTCCTACGCATGTCCCTCACAACATGCATGGACAAGACCCTCGCGTTCACGGTTTTAATCAATACCAAACGGTGCCTACAAAAGTTTTTTCGGGCTTAGAAGTTCAAACCACATCCTACATGTGATCCAGGGTTTGGCTTAAATGTGACCCAGTGTCAGTTGAGGCTATCATTTTGGGAGGCAAAACTCCCAAATCCGCACTGGTCACGACACCCTGCGTCCAGCCGACCTTGGCAGAAGCCCAGTGGAAATCTCCCTCTCGGACCCTCCGCTTCGCACGCTGCCCGGGCCGGCTCACGTCGATCCTCTGTTTTCCAGCAGCTCCTAAGGGACCGTCCCGTCTGGCCGACACAAGCGCGACACGAGCTCCCGCTAATTAACGACCGAGTCCCATTTGGCCGCCAGCGCGCCAGAACTGCCGAACTTGCGCCCTAGGCGTGTCCGCCGCAAAGGTCAACGCGCGCCACATACGCCCGTCGCTGAACATAACCGCCCGGCGATCCAAGGTGAAATGGTGCGGTGGTGTTTGTCGTGTCGATTTCGTGGCTCCAGCGCGCCTTCATAGTGATGGACTCCCTATGCGTTGTCGGCGTAAAATGCTGACGGCTGCGATAACACCTCAAGACATTATTAGTGTGGCATAATACGACTACTCTGCAAGCCTGCTTTAAAGTAGAGGTGCGTGCAGCCAGCTCCCATTAACCACCACTACCTCACGACCTATGTGACTACAGTTTAACTTCTCGCACCGTTAGATCACGAGCTATGCGATCTCTGTCGGACTTCGCACGCCGCCAGCTCACGAGCTGTGCGATCTCTGTTTGACTTCGCACGCCGCAAGCTCACGAGCTGTGCGATCTCTGTTTGACTTCGCACGCCGCCAGCTCACGAGCTATGCGATCTCTGTCTGACTTCGCACGCCGCCAGCTCACGAGCTATGCGATCTCTGTCTGACTTCGCACGCCGCCAGCTCACGAGCTGTACGATCTCTGTCTGACTTCGCATGCCGCCAGCTCACGAGCTGTGCGATGACTTCTAACATCGCTCTGCGACATACTCTCGAGGTAAATTATGGGCGCGGCTTGAAGGAATTGGGCATACCGATACATCATTGCTTGTTGTTTGATATGCAGAAGATTGCGGTGTTCTCTCTCAATTCGATCCGTGTCATTCCGTACGCGGAGAGCTGAGTCTTCACCTTGCAGTAATGCTGCAAAGTGTACACCTTAACACGGGCAGACCATGGCGGCACAAAGCGGCGCTTTTATTGTTGTAGGGGCTTAGTCCATGCCGCTGCTAGTGAAGTCTGATTGGAAACGTGAAACATTTTATCTTTGTTTTTTTTAGGGTTGGGTTTGTAACCTTCCTCAGGAAATCAGATTTTTTCGCTCGCTTTAGGAAAAGTCAGAAACTTGTGCGGCAGATCAGTTCCATTTACGTAGCCTCGGCGCCTCCTGCTTACTCAGCACAAAACATACCAGTCCCCACCCATTCTTCATCACACCATGCTCTCCCCTCCCGACGCCCCGCCTGACGTCGCCTGCACCTGACACGACTGACCTTTGGTTCCTGAACCTGACGTTGATGCTGAGGAAGATGACGGCCATGACGATGCCGACTGACGCCGCTACCACCAGCGCTGCGTAGATCTGTACGTTGACGCGCGCCTTCTCGATGATGGTGATGGTCTGGTCGACAGGCGCGTGGCCCGAAGGCCACCAGATGGGCTCGATCCGGCTGTCGTCCTCCGGCGTCAGCTGGCGCAGATGGATCAGGTCGTGCACGCCGATGACGGCCGTGGCGTTGTCTGCCGAGGAAGGCGCGTCAACAGCCCGTTCAATGCCGCTGAATAGAGAAGAACACCACGGAGGAGGGGGGGGGGGGGGGGGGGGGTACGTTAAGGCCGTTGGTATCTCGTACCGCTGGGAAGAAGAGTGGTAGGAGCCGTATGGGTGGTTCGCTGGCTGCATTTTGATCCGTAATGCCGAGTTGGGAAGTTTTTTGTGCATTACTGTTTGCACATTGAGATGCCGACGATGCTTTCCTGAGACGCAAATGTTTCCTAGTCTCAGGCCATGAAAAGATGGTTAAACGTGCGATCTATTTTTTGTGTTTTTCAATGTCTTTAAGCAGTAAAAATGATAGATAAAAATCACTAGTTCATGACAAAGCTGAAGATAGTTCTGCCGTTGCTGCGCTGCTTCAGAACTATGTGAACTATGTGTGCTGGTTGTCTGAGCTAAACAAACGAGTCGAGATAAGTAACCATTTCATGTGAAGTTATTGGCTATTTACGTTTCTTGCACTGATTATTTCTAACCTTCAGAACCTTCAAAAGTGCATCGACACCTATCAGGGGTGTCGGAGTAATTCACAGGTTAGGAGGGAATCCCCGCCTGGCATTACTGCAGCGCAATGTTCGTGGTGGTGATCGAAAAGTTCTTCATTCATTATGTTGCACGATTTCGTCTTCAATTAATCGCGCTTGGCGTATAAGCAAAGGCTGTAGCTTGGGTAGCAGAATCTCAATGACGGGCATAACTTTTTAAAGCATTAGTTTTGTCGTGTCACACTAGAGCCTTACATAAGTCATTGTAGTAGAAGTCATGTGGCATTTCAGTGGATACCAGGCCGGTGCAAGGGCGTAGTTCCGCATTCAGACCCCATCCACCCCTCATCTGTGATAGCAGCGTGTGTCACATGCGGGGCAACGCCATGTTTGATGCATTCTGGCGCAGGCAGCAGTATTGACGTTACGAGTCTGTAGACCGCAACATCTGCAGCACCAAAAGTGCAGCAGCGCCATGGAGTGGGCACCTGCAGTCCGATTTCGCCCGGCTAAGTGTTCCCAGGCGTTCGTTCCCTGCGGGGTGTTGGTGAACCTTACCTATGGGTTGGAGTAATGACGGTGACTTCTCACATTATAAGTTGTGGATTATGGCCTGCATCGTATTGCATAAATGTCCCATATAGTTGTCGGCCGGAGAAGTGATATTATTGACCTGTAGGTGCTGTATAGGTTTAACAATCGGCTTAATGACAAACATATGTTTTATACAATTTTTCGTTACTTTTCAAGTTTTGTTGTGCAGCACTCAGGGGACATATAGCTCGTTGGAGAAGAAGTAACGCCGCGCATGAATACTGTGTAAGTTCTTACGCTAAACGTGGTGACTGGTATGTGTTTTTGAAATTTTTGGCATGCGTTTTTGAGGCTTGCATTTATTCGTGTAGCACTCATGTCGTGCATTAGGCGTTGCAGTAAAAGTAATGGTCTGTATAAGTTTTTGCAGTAAAGTTTTGTTGCGTATTACTAATGTCCTGGCACTGCTGTCGCTAGGAGTTGTTGTCGTTGCAATAATGCCGCGACATTGTCAGTTGACTCTCGCCCAAATATCCGTATCAGCTCAGACCCGTCCAATGCTCCGCCGCAATCAGCCACAAGTAGGATAACTCCCAACGATTCGCGTCCATGAATGTGCTACCTCGAACCTGGTCGCCGGGCGATGCTGTCGACACCATGCTCAGCATTGCCTTGTGGTCGGACACGGCTGATGGTCCTCCGCTCAACGTATTATCCGAGCCGCGCTTGGCCGCGTGACTATAGCGCGCTTTAAGCCGGCACCTTCGCCGTTTGCCTTCGTTCTCTGCGCAGTGCCAATCATCGGTCAAGGTGCGGCGTCGGGGGCGGGGGCGGGTGGGGGGGGGGGGGGGGGGGGGGGGCGGTGCGGCCGACGGCGCGCCATTTGTCTCCAGTTGATCCAGTCATTAGCGGCAAGCACCGGCGCCGCGTATCGAGCGGGCGCGTCTGACAAGGCGGCGCGTCATGACGCGTGCCCACGCCGCCTCGTTACGCTGGACCGGCCGCCGCGTCCGTCGACGGCGCTGATTGACGTGCCGCCACGGCCGCAGCGTCCAGACACGTTGTCCGACGCTGATGCGGCCACGGCAGCACGCGCTGGGACGCCGTCAGCCGGCGGCGTCGGACGCGGTTTTTGGGTCTCGGGGAGGGGTGGACACTATGCAGGTCAGATGATGATGTCAAGGAGGGAGTGGAAATGACGGCATCAGTGCGCTGTCTTTCGGCCTAAACGGAATGTTTTAGATTTGAGGATATTGAAGCAAGCGGAATAAATGGTGAAACAAGTTACTTGTAAATATTGGTGTACTTTTTAAGCGGAAAAGACTGCTCTAGACGGCACAGTTTTCTTGTTTAGTGAATATGCTCCTCGATACGTCGCGGTTCGATCACGTTATGATATCTTGCACAGCACTCATTGAGCGCCAATTAGCGACCGTTATATCTGAAAATGGTGCTCACGAACGCCAGATATAGAACGCCTCGACAGCTATATTTTTCTTAGCCTTGATCGCCGAATGGCGTGCGACATGGCTGGGTTAAAATGACGTTATTATGACGTCATGGATGCCAAAGTGACTTTGAAATACTCTCCCCGATACACCTTTAGTAGGCCTTATGTCTTGGTCTTGAGAAGAGCAGGATTGTAAACAGCGCTAAAAGGTCTTCAAGATGACTATTTTAGTTCCAACCCCCTTATAAATGTGGAACACTCCCTTTAACAACGTACGGCGCGCATCCATTCTGTCGCACATCAAACTAGTGCAGAGTCGCGTCCACGACTGCATCTCCTTGAAATACGCGCATAAGCTTCAGCCATTTTACAATCCAGTCCTCGCTGTTCTGAATACGCAACATGTTACTCAGGTGAGGTACGGTTTTGGGAGGTGAAAGAAGCGTCATAAGTATTTGAGCAGCATTAAATATTCATACGGTGTTTTGCAGTGGTCCGCTATCACATAACTTACCTCGAAATTGCTTGAGAACGACAAAGCCTCTTCGTTCATTTTCCGTAAACTTGACAGGTCCCTGTAAAACAAGCACCATTAGAAAATGAAAATTAAAAACTCGACCTAAACGGCGAATACCAGAGATTGGCGCCGTTACTTTTCACGATTGCAGCTGTGAACATTGCTTTAAATAACTAGCATGTTCATGAAGTCTCTCAATGATTGCTGTCCTCGCTTAGCCAGAATCTCGTAGCATTAATGTCGTTTGCTTGCAGCGTGAGATGTCGCCCTGCCAACAACCAGCGTTGTTGGCAACAACCACATTGGCATTAAAGAAGGCCTTTAATACCAGCTGATGAGCCACGAGTCGGCATGGCAGCATGCCGATCAGGTCATCCCACGATCGCAGTGCAATGGCGGCAAGCAGTAGGCACGGATTATTCTCTGCGTGACTCGTCGCGTCTCGAAAGGCTGTCGGTCCAGTACCATTAATCCAGTGTCCTGGCGGGCGCCTGTAAAAGGGACGCCACGCCCTTCTCTGACCATTGTGTTGAATCAATGGCCATCCCGTGACGCGCATGATGACCTCCCATTATTGCCGTCATAATACATTCTGCCCGAGAAACTTTGTCAAAATTATTCATTAGTGACAAAATGTGGCGTATTAAAACCCTGTCCGAGTGGCATTCGCCGACACACCGGCCGATCGGAGTTACCACCATGAACCACAACCATCCAGCTGAGGAACCCACTCCCCTTCTCTGCTCCGCAATCGCCGGTCACACTCCGTATCACAGCAAATGGACGAGGTGTCCGGATCCGCATGGCCGGTCGGCAAGACCCAGTGTGGACGGACGTCTTAGATCCCTCCCCTTCCTCGCTCGCTGGGCGCGCCCCTGCGCCGCTGTGGCCGGACAGGCGGCTGGGGCCGGCCAGTTCCGGTCAGATGAACTCCCCGGGGAGCACAGGTGATACAGAGACACTGGCTGCGCCGCAATGGCCGCCGGTTCGGCCCGAAATAGCCGCCGATCGGGCCGGCCGACCGCGGCGGGCGGCGAGACAGCTCGGGCTGGCTGGCCACGGCGGGCAGCGAGACAGCTCGGGTCGGCTGGCCACGGCGGGCAGCGAGACAGCTCGGGTCGGCTGGCCACGGCGGGCAGCGAGACAGCTCGGGTCGGCCGGCCACGGCGGGCAGCGAGACAGCTCGGGTCGGCTGGCCACGGCGGGCAGCGAGACAGCTCGGGTCGGCTGGCCACGGCGGGCAGCGAGACAGCTCGGGTCGGCCGGCCACGGCCGGAAGCCTCGGGTCGGCCGACCATGGCCGGCAGCGAGACAGCTCGGGCTGGCCGGCCACGGCGGGCAGCGAGACAGCTCGGGTCAGCCGACCACGGCCGGAAGCGAGACAGCTCGGGTCGGCCGACCACGGCCGGCAGCGAGACAGCTCGGGTCGGCCGACCATGGCCGGCAGCGAGACAGCTCGGGTCAGCCGACCACGGCCGGAAGCGAGACAGCTCGGGCTGGCCGGCCACGGCCGGAAGAGAGACAGCTCGGGCCAGCCGGCCACGGACGCCGAACTGCGGCGGGCGATGGGACAGCTCGGTCCGCCACCGTCCGCCGAGACACGCTTCCGGCAGTGACATGACGTTCGGAGCGGGGTCTCTGACCCTGATGCTTGGAGCGGGCCACGGCCGCCTTGTCACAGGCTCTGAGTCAGTTTCAGGCAATCCACGTTCAGGGATAGCGTTATGAACCCCACCCAGATGACAAACTTGGATGTCACTTGGTGAACTCGGGATGGGGTCATGGGCTTCAGGAATGTAAGAACGTACTGCGTTCACCGAGTCGGGATGACACATATTAGGTTTACTGGTGCCAGCTACTATGCAATTTAGTTAATTCCTAGCGCTTCATTATGCAATCCTCGTCTTCTGTTGAGCGGATTACGTAAGCGTAAGGGGGCATAATGTGCTCCCGTGGCGGCACCAGAGGCACGCTTACTAGGCACGAGTGGGTGCTCTCCCCGTGCCCAGCTCCAATCTACAAAGGACAAAGCAAGAAAAGGCATCTACGTCCTAACTTATCGGTGATCACCACCCTTCACGCCAGTGTGCGCGCAGTTCAGCCCCCATTTCCTCGGCATGGCAACAGTGGCTTCGTCGTCCAAGTCCTGTCCTGGAGCAGCAAAGTGGGTCAGAGGCCCGTCTGACCGCCATATTGCGCTGCCCAGGCCGTACTTAACGCCGTAACGAGCAGGGGCCTGTCACGTTCCCGTGAAACTGTAACAACGACAGCTGTGCAGAACGCGCGCTGCGTTCTGTCGTCGTTACCAAGGGCAGGCTCTAGCCAAAAATAAAAATTGCTGGATAGATGAAGAGGCGTGATTTTTTTTTGTTTCGCGGAGAAACAGCCGCCGGGAATGAGCATGCGAGATGGACACGTGCAATTAAGTCATTTGTGTTGCCTGAGCTCTTCGAAACTTCTTCCAAAACCACAGCGAGGCAGCAGCTGTCCATATTAACATCATGACCAGCAGAAGTGTTGTGCGGCATAGGGAAGCGCGGACAGCTCCCCGTTTCACTTTAGATCGTCGTCTCCTGTCTGGATTATTCCAGCGCAAGCGATGAAATTGGCGTAGCCACGTTCCTAACTTTTTACATGAGTCTGAAAAGTTCCGATTTAATTTGACTACATGACCTAGTTTTAAGAGGTGGATAAGAAATCTTATCTCTTTTGGTTTGCGTCGCATGAGCATACGTCCTTAAAGCTGTTTCACTGGTATTGCTTTCAAGAGTGACCTCCGAGTTAGCCGCTGAAGGAAAACCACACTTTCCTGCCTCGCATGCACACATGGCGTGACTTTAATATGCTTGCGTTAATAGTTTCGTTTCATGAAACATAGCTTGGTCACTAAGCTATATCCTATTTCTACGAACACCGCAATCTACGCGTTGAAAATGCGGAGATTTCACGTTTCTGGCTGTGCTGCACGGTATGCTGTCCGGGCGGTTCCGTCCATTCATTACTTTTAGTCGTACCTGAGCTTCTAAGGAGTTCTAACACTTGAACGAGGAATTCAGAGCCAAAAGCAACAGGTCACGGCAAGAAATCGACGTCAAGTCATTAAACTGAACATTTGTGTAATGTGACCAAATGCCAATGCCGACCATGAGGTTGGCAATATGCAGTCATACAATGTAGAATGTCATGTCACACCTTGACAATAGCCCAACATCCCTTAGCAAGAGCTTCCCTTTCGTGTGCGGTATTGTGCATACGATGTAATGCAAGGCATTATCAATTCATGCTGAAACCTACAGTTTCCAGTGGACCGCTGAGATTGCTTTATTCGTTGTGGGCGTCGACGGTTTTAGGTAAGGGAAGTCACTGGAGCAAATTCAGACAATGCTTACGGCTTGCGGAGAAACCCAAGCAGCGCTAGCTCTCGAAGTTCTCATGCTTCCTTCTTCTTCCTTCTCCTTCCCTTTCTTCTCCCTCCCTCTCTCTCTCTCTCTCGTCTCTCTCTCACTCTCTCTCCTCATCTCGTCTCTCTCATCTCTCTCTCTCCTCTCTCTCTTCGCTCCATCTCTCTCTCTCATCTCTCGCGCCGTCCTCTCTCTCTCATCTCTCACTCTCTACTCTCATCTCTCTCATCTCTCTCTCTCCATCATCTCTCTCTCTCCTCTCTCTCTCCCTCTCTCTCTCATTTTCTCCCTCAGGCCAACCAGACGGACGCCACGTGAACCCTGTCTCTCTCCCTTCCTTCTCTTCCGTGGTTCCACAGCCCGTCTCCCTGGCCCTCTGCCACCCACCAGCCGTCTCGGTGCGGGCCGGACGGGTGCCGGGGAGGCCCGACCGGGGCAGCCGGGTGATCAGGCGCCCGCCGTGCGGCCTCAGTCGTTGTCCACGGTTTACGAGCGCAGCCACCGCGGTCGCCGCCTGGGCCGAAGCTTTCATTGCAACTGCATGGAGTTAACTGCAACTTTTATGGGCGGCAGCAGGACGTAAAATACCGGATCGACATGAGTGACCATGGGCTCAATTGATGAAACCTTCTGGAACGGTCACGTCTTCTCTAGGAAGGGATCAGCCGAAATGGCGCACTCATCAGTAATCTACGGAAAATAGTTGTCTGGCCAAGGAAATTACCTGATATTCGACCGTATCGCAGCATGCTGTATTTGAATCCAAGGCATGTCTGAATTGTGTAAGAATATGTTTCACAAAATGGCGAGAAAGCGCATCAAATTTTGAAATTCGGATCACTCAAGGGTTTCACAATAATGCGCTGACCAGCAACTTTGGTGAGGTAACCACAATGCCATATTGTCTTTATTTCTGTGGTCTAACTGAACGAGTCAAAATTTAACGAAACATTGTCACCCAACAAGTATTTACACAGGATAATATTTATGGATTGGCTGCAAGTTACTATAAATCTTTTATTCGTGCCTTTGCTCAGGAACGCACTCAAAGAAAAACTCGTGTCTTTTATTGTGCTCGTCATTGAACAAATAAGGGGCCCTTAGACATCCATAGAAAGGGAGAAAAGAAGAGTACGAAGGCAGCACTCTGTCGTATTGCTCACTGAATCACACCATAAATCCGAGGGGCCTGGACTTTTAAGCACACTATACAAGGTACCTGAAAAGATACCAACTCAAGAACTTCTGGTGTCAGCAAAATGTCGAGAGGCCCACAGCACAAGGAGAACACATTTCGAATGTCTGCCTCTTTTGCTCTCTAGGGAGTGCCTACAAGGACCTTTGTCGGGGCTCCCGGGCTACTCCTGTCGGCGCTCCCTTGAGATCGAATATCTTCACCAAATTTTTATGTCCGCGCCTGTTCGTGGCACTGTGTTTCAGTTATAGGTGGGGAACACAGACACTCAATTCCCCACGTACGGAATGCTGGCGATGATCCATCACTCTTGCAGCTATTGCAGCCCGGTGCTTCATCACTGCTGTAGATCAAGTACGTTTACCCAATATATACATATACATAATCTATAATGCCTAAACCCGAAGAAATCCTAAAACCAGGCAAAGATACGTTTTCATGTTCCCGAAGGAGCCACTGAATAGCATATGCGTCACACTGGCCGTTGTTAGAAAAGCGAAGTCGCCACTGACGTTTGTCATAGATTTACGTGCATTTGTTAGCGGAAACAAGCATAACAGAACAAGCAGAGAATGTAGATTAATATTCAAGATACTTTTTCTTTCCTTGTTGCATTTCTTAGATACTCCGATATTACGGATTACTGCGCTTCATGTTAAACCTTATAGTCATCAACGCTGTTCCCTACAATAACGGCTTCAGTTCGTTAAGTTTGCGCGCAAACAATATTACAGCAAATCTTTTACGGTCCTAACTTTAGATGTATTCTAACATACAATTGGGTATAATTTACGAACATTTGATGATAACGATTGAGCACTAACCTTATTCCGGGCGGGCCCCCCCCCTCGTTAATGCTATTTCAGACAGGGAGGGGCCAATCCCCTGTGAGAACTCGCTGAAAAAGCTGGAACCACTGACAGATTATATACAAAAATCGACATTCTATGTCTCTTGACCAAATCTGCATTTGAAAAAGAAGATCTTAAGAATTCCCCATGGGGGGCCACAGGGGGAAAACAAAATTTGGCCAGTTTTTTCATAACGCAACATAGCTGTAACGCTGCCAACCGATTTCGGGTAGCCAACGCAAATGGTAAGATCATGATACGTTATAGCAACATCATATCAACATTATTCATTAGCGTATCCAGGAGGTTCAAAACGGGTTGACAGCAACGAATTAAAAAAAAGAACTTAATGGAGTCCATGATGATAAAGTGGGACGGGCTCATGCTTTGTCATAATAAAAACAGATGTCAGCCGATCTTTTTTTGACAAAGATGGAGCCAGAGTGCTAGTGTCGGTGATGAAGAAGCCATGCTGAGTGGGTAGCAGTTATCTTGTTGAACGTAATGATCCTACGCCTTGTTAACACGCGCTCGATTTGAGGTTAATTTGGACCCCGAAGGTTTCTCCAAAACAACCATCAAACGGCACGGCATAGCAGCATCACAACTTGCCTGACTACTGGCAATTGATCGCCCAGTCTTTGATATACAAAGTTGGGTCTTGTAAGGTCGCTGACCAATGGCACGTCAAAGTCAGACCATGGGTGCCAGCAAACATCACTCCTAGGGAATCGTTCAATCTGCTGCGACACCGAAGTGACGCATGAGTGCGTGAGTGATGCGGACGTCGGAGTGAGTGTTGTGTTAGACGCAGTCATGCGTCTTTGAGATGATCTCTTAGACAATAAGACAATTTAATAAAGGATTACGAGAAACTGCATCGACCTTGGCATGTGGGATTGCTATAAAGGTCAGAGCGAAATCAAAACAAAACCACTTTTTATTTGAGGACAAGTCCTATTATGGGATAGTTTTTGACGTTCATTTCAAATGTCCTCATAACAAGGACGTCAGCAGATATTTAATTTGGACTTAAGAGGTTTTGGGGGCCAGAGAGAGTCACTGACACAAAATTACCCTATCGACCTGTTGTTTAAAGGAACACCGCTTGCAGTAGTCTTCAACGCGTATGCCAATTAAAAAAAAAACAATCAAGAAGGTTTTTGGTCATCTCGACCATGTGAAGGTCAATACTGTCATTAACCTGAAATTATCAACCGTAGCCTTTTGCTCAGAACTGGTATTTATGTTAAAAGGGGCCATACAAGGAGATCCGAGTGCCCTTTGGACTTCAATCGGGACTTTTACCTTATTTAACCTGAAGGTCATGATTAAGGGACCGCAAAATGTAACACAAGTGGGTTCACATACAGGTCACTTACTTTGTGAATTTGGTGACTCTAGATTGCTTAGTTTTTTTTAGATCTCAGCGGGATCGAATTGACCCCCACCCCAACCGAGCGCCTCACATTCACCTGGCCACCGTGTGTTGATTAAGTATGTTGTCTATACAGCATGCATGGACATGGACAAGACTTTCCTTCCTCCTGCTTCACGCGTGCGCACATTTTCCCACGCTGTCTTCACGCGACATTGTGGTGTTTTCCATAGGAATGAGGTCAGGTTTATCTGCACCCCTTTCACAAAACCTGAACACACGTAAAAGTCAAACGAATTATCATCAATTTCCACCGTAAATTACCATTAAACGTACGTGTAAACATTGCCGGCAGTGCAAAGTGTGGCTAGCAAAGTTCGGCTATCTTGGTGCCGATAAATATTCCTTACACGGCTGCATTGGTGACTCTTAATGCAGTCCGCATTACTAGGAAACTGCCCCTATTTCTAGCCTTGGGACCACTTCTGCCTTTACTATTTTGTTGTTTTGCGATGATCATGCCCATGCTGCAACTGTCTTATTCAACAAACTAAACGTTCCCTATGAAAACAGAGCAGTGTGTATCATCCAATAAAATCGCCATATTGACATGATCGCCAAACTTTACAGAGGTTCCTCCCAATACCAGCCACAGAGCACAGCCCTGCGCATTCTATGTGCTCGAGTTTTAACACAATGCGAGCAAGACCTTCTAAACAAGTCAGCCAATTTCAAGGACCTGCTCCCGTAGTGGCGGCGGGATCCCTAGTAGGGGTGGAATCCCTGGTGGGAACAAAATCCTGAGTGGCGGCGGGATTCGCAGTGGGCCCGAAGTACTCTAATGGAGATATCACCCCCGCCCCCTGACAGGGATAGGGTTAAGTGGTATTTAATAACACGTTGTATGCAGCTCACAAAATAGTTCGCATGGAATACATATTCCCTAACAGCGGCACTGAATGCACTGCAAGGGGCCGATGAGCCCAGCTAACCATGATTCTAGCACCCACTTATATTTTTGCATAAGTACATTGCCACGAATGTAATCTTGCATTTTGATAGCGCGAATGTGCCGATCAGCGCAATTATCTCAGCTTGAAAAGAGCACCGTGGAATTTCTGTCACCAAATTTCACATTCAAAGTCGGTCCATAATCGGATTATTCTCACTCCTACATGGCAACTGCTCGGGTCCCTGCGGCCGGGCCGTTCTCAGTCTTGTGCAGCGGAGCCTCGTGTCATCAGGTGGACGAGCACGGTTCCGTCCGACGCGGTGGGGGTTGCGGGGGCGAGGCCTGCTTCCAAGCTTCGTCGCGGAGCGGCTCACACAAGACACCCCCTGGGAGCCAGTGGAGGGCGGGGGTGGGGGAGGGCCCTCTCCCGAGAGGTGTGGGGTGGTGTCGCGTGTAATGGCCGACCCACGCCGCCAGCGCGCACCGCGCGTGGAGGTGCTAAATTTTTAGTTGGCGAAACAGCTCTGTTTATGGTCCGTGCTGAGCACCTCAAGACGACGACGGCGATTTACGGGTGACCCGTGTTATTAGGCCATTAGCGGTGCGCCGCTGAGGGGGCCTTCCAGGTGGGATATCAACCAGCGACGAGGACCAGGCGAGAGGCCGCGAGGTCTCGTCGCTCTCTCGTGCTCTGTCGCGCGGAAGGCGTAGCTACGAGCGCTTACCGTGACGCCCTCAAAGCTGATGTGGTTGAGCGCTTTCTTCAGCATGGCCTCCCAGTCGCCGTTCCTGTAGCGAAAGTCTGAGAGCCGCGACTTGGTGGGCAGAGGCGACCGGTTGTGGCGTACCTGCCAGTCCACCTGCCGAAGCAGAACGTGACTTTCACTACACAACTCAGACACTTGTGGAAGGGGCTACGTATAGATTCTGTCAACATGTGGTCAGTGTATGCTAAAATGTTGCAAACATTTTGCAGCTAACGGGCTGCTGGGTTGTTTTGCGGCGTCAGTAGGGTTGTGCTTTGGCGTCTTCTGCCAATCTGACTTGATGAGGGCAGCGCTGGATGGTCACATAGCACTCATGTAAGCGACAATGGATGGTCACCATCACCTATAATGTAGACGCCGATGGGTGGTCAGCACCACGTCTGATACACGTGACGAGGAGTAGCCACCATGGCGCCTGATATGGGCGACGGTTGGAAGCCACCGTCACGCCTGATTTAGACGCCGATGGGTGGTCAGCACCACGCCTGATGTAGGCGACAAGGGATAGTCACCATGGCGCCTGGTATGGGAAGCCACCGCCACGCCTGATGTGGACGCCGATGGGTGGTCAGCACCACGCCTGATATAGGCGACAAGGGATAGCCACCATGGCGCCTGATATGGGCGACGGTGGGAAGCCACCGTCACGCCTGGCGTGGACGCCGATGGCAGTTCACCATCACACCTGATGTAGGCAACAATGGATGGACAATCATGCCTGACGTAGACGATAATGGGTGGTCAGCACCACGCCTGATATAGGTGACGACGGATGCTCACCATCACGCTTGGTGTAGGCGGCTACGGATGGTCACATTACGCCTGATGCAGGCGGCGACGGGTGTTCACCATCACAGCTGATACAGGAGACGATGGATGGTATAAGTATGACGCAGTCCTGTACAACTGAACAGCTGTGCCGCATGACACAGGGCCCTCGCGCCATCAAACCGTCCAAGCGCAAATCGCAAAATTTTGCCTTGGAGGTGATTTTGTCACGAGGTACTTTTAATATTCATCCCTAATTCAGATTCAGCGAACAAAGGAGCATATGCTGTGATAAACCAGCTGGTAAACATAAATACTAACATAAAAACAATCATAAACAAGCTTCACTTGTTTGAACCTCATGCCGTGTCATCTGGCCGGATGAAAAAAGTTGCTCGCACTGTATCTGAGACGGGTATCTGTGTTGTGCTTTACATGTTCTCAAGTGGGCGGTCGTATAACAATTTAGGCACATATAAGTTAAATTTTACCACAGACTTACACTTCACAGAGGAAAAATTGCACTCAGCCGTTCAAAAAGTCGGTTTTTCCTCGGTGATGTCCACATCCAACAGGAATCATTTCAGTAGCATTAAGTTCCTTCATCCTTCACAAGAAACCAAATGTTAACGCCCCCGGCTTTCAATTTGCTTTTTGACCGTAATCAAGTTAGCGCGCTGTGAATACGAATTGGTCGCCGATGCCGTTTCATGCATATTCGCACGGCTCTATCAGCGCCGATGGCTATGTCCATTTGGCACTTGATAAGGACTAGAGGGGAGGCCAGCATGAGGTCGATTGCATATTCAGTGTGGAAGACGCCTGCCAGACCCAGGGGCGTCCGATGATTTCAGTCCTCGCAATGAATAGCTTACTGCCAAGCCGCGGCGCCTGATAGCCACGCGGACGGCACTCAGTGCCTTCCGCCATTCCACAGACTCTGCGCGTCAGAAGTCGTCATTGGCTCCCTCTTCCGCCCTCCGGTTATGATGAGCCTCGATATTAGGACGACCGCGTGGGTTCGACCCGCACTTTAGATCATTAATTCGTTTGCCAATTGTTGAGGGTGGAACTGAATGCGATAGCCTAAATCGTTATATGACTTTCTACTGGAAACGGTGACAAGTCAACGCTGTGTTGGTGCGCTGAGACGGCAAATTGTTTATGACCGTTACAGACTGGTTATTATTAGCTAGAGGACGCTGGTATGACTTGAGTGGAGCTCAAAAATAAACGTAACGATTTTGCGGATTTTTTTACCTTGCGCTTCGTGAGAGATGCGGATGTTCGAAGCTCATATCGGCATCGGACCAATGAACGCATCGCTAGCCTCACATAATGACAATCATTTACCGACAACCTGGAAATCGCGCTAAAACCATGCACTAGCACAAGGGAAGCCATTATTTTCACGCCCGTTAGCGATGATTACCGGCCGCGTCAGGCGCCGTTTGGCTCCCGCGGTGCCGTGTGGGATCGATCAAAACTCGATGAGCGCGCGAGAGCTGGCGCCGGCAGGATCGTAGCACAGAACCCGCGGTCACACCACGTGCCGTCCGCGATCTATACGCTGCCACCCGCGTTCACAGCGAACAGGGACGCGGCGAGGCCGGAGAGCCCAGCGGCTGTGCCGTGGCATTAGTCCTGATTTGTGCCCCGCCCAGTCTGTGGGAGCCAATGTGGACCACATCGCGCGGCGTCGGATAGAATTACGCTCGCCATCCGCCTCTCATTTCGCGAATTAACGGATATCCGGCTGCAGGGTATTGCGGCAGCTGCGGCGGGGGCGGCGGCGGCGGCAGGGCCCGGCGGGTACGGCGCTGTTTGGGACCCGGTCTGGCCCCCATAGAGGCTCGTCCGGTCCGGCGCTGGTTGGAGCCCGGCCCAGCGTTGGTTGGGGCCCAGTTCGGCGTTGGTTGGGGCCCGGTTCGGCGCTGGTTGGGACCCGGTCCGGCGCTGGTTGGCGCCCGGTCCGGCGCTGGTTGGGGCCCGGTCCGGCGGCGGCTAGCTGTCTGCCGCTGCCGCCATCAGGACCGTTCTCCCGGCCGCGATCCGGCAGCAAGAGTAATGGCGGTAATTCCGACGGCGGCCGCCCTGGGAGGAAGGCGCCGGCACCGGCTAGTTGGCGCGACAGGTAGAAATAGCCGGCCGGATAACTCACGCGCCCGCCGCTTTTCCGCCGCTCTTGAAATGGTTCGGGCGCCGTAATGAAATGAGGCAGATCACTTCATGAATCCGGAAATAGACCAGTTTTGCGCGGCTATGGCGGATTAATCGGCCCCTGGAGTGGACGTTTGGTTGGGTTCTTGCGGTGGCGGCATGTGCGACACAAAACGCGGTCAGTTTCGCGCAGTCGCTGCAGCTTTTTGCAAGTGTGCTTCCTGCACTGACTTAAAGTTTATGTGATTTAAAAATAATCCACTTGCACGGATTTGTTCTGCCTTATGAACAGGCCTATATTTAAAAAGAATCTAGAAAAAGACTGTCGGAAGCAGGTAGTCGTTCAAATGATCTTCACAAGGAGTGCTGAACAAACAACACTCATTTCCCCCGCAAGGGGCCCGCGGCATTGTGCTGCCACTGAGAATCAGCCTGAAGAGCGAAGTAAACGTAGTTACCTTCGGGACCATGAACGTGAGTCAAACGCTTCTCATAATCTCTGGCGACTTTTGAGTCACAGTTTTGCGGACGCATTAAGACGAGGTATTATTATCATGAACGGAATGGTTGCCCGGACTATCATCCTTGTCTTGTGTGCGAGATACACAAACTTTCGGCCAGTTAACTGTACGGCCGTCTTCAGGTGCTATACAATCCTGAGAATGTCTGGACGATGTTTATTTGCCAGCTATTATGCGTGACAAGCCGAATACTGTCTTTGGAATTGCTCGGCTTCAAACCAGAGCCGTCACGATGCCGTCCAAGCAGTCTTCTTGATTGCCAGTACAGTGTGCCCCCAACTGAGCTACTTACCAACTGAACAATCATTATCCACTCCTGTTAGCTCATTTGGAAGAACCCTGCGCTTGCAATCATGAAGGCCTGGTTCGGATCCCAACAATTTGAAGGAGATGACTAGGATTATTGGCACCTACATGGCTGATAACCAAGCACCATCCAGTTCTTCTCAGTGCTTCATAACATCTGTCCACGAAGGGAGATTCAACTGGCCGAAGCGTTGTGTAATTAACGCATCAAACGAGGATGATTGTCCGAACAGTTATTCATTCATGACCTTTGAGTTGATGACGCTGTTTCAAAGACATTCCTGCATGGATACCGCCCAAGCAGACTGAGCCGCAGTGCAAGTACGGTTGTGTGCTTAAACGTTGTGGATCACTGTTATGTGGGCCTTGGCTTCAGAACGGCACCACTTGGTGTATGCTGCACCAGGCATGTCAGGTTTAGTACAGACAATGCATCGCGCGTAAGCTATAAATTGTTGCTCGCGTGTGGCCTCTCCTCGTTGGAATGAGTTGGAACACACTGCATCTATTTATAATATAGAAGATTGTCGCACGTGGCTCTGATTCTGGTTGGCCAACCAGCCTGAAACACCGCCGCCACACCTACCAGTAACCAGTTTCTCAGAGCGAGGGGTAATAGATCGATCCATACAGGTCTTTTATAGCCATGAGTAACGCGAAGTACAAGAAAATGAGATGTGCGGCGATGTATACCAACATCTGTTTACGAGAGAGCCGTGCACGACCCGGACAGGCCTGGGACCGCTGCAACGGAAAACGGACAAGGGGGATGTTACAAATCGATGGAGCCACGTAATGTGCTTCTACAAAACGCTATCATGATAACGAGATTATGATTGAGCGATCGCAAATAGTGATACAGAATGTAAGTATGCATGCACAAACAAAAAATGAAATAAAACCAAAAAATGTTGCCTTTATTTTTGCTGCGGTCAAGACGAATTTTACCAGGTGCACATTTTAGGCATCAGTATAAGACAGTTGTGTCCGCTACCCCTCACGGAGGCCTCAGTTGGAAGTGACCACCGTGACCTAAACAAAGCGCAGCGGCCCAGTAATGCTTCACACAACAATGTACTTCCAACGTGCAACTTTCCGAGACGTACGTCGAGCGAACGCCAAACTCCGGCCAAGTCAATGGCATGGCTCGCTGTCCATTAGCGTGTGCATTAATGCTTGAGTGGGCCGTCAGTAACGGCGAGAAGTCGGCTGCCTCCTCGATCCGTCGCCTGAGCCCGGAGCGGCGCGGCGCGGTCCCCGGGGCCGTCCGGGATGCGATTCCGCCTGTCAGCTCGAGCCCAGCCAGAACGCGCCGTCCTGCTGCTACCTGGCAACGGCCGGACGGCGCGGGCCCGGAATGGCCATGCCACCAGCTGACCCCTGTCTGGAGGCGGCGGGGGCGTTCGAGGGCGGAGAGCAGCGGGCGGGGCGGGTGATGGCTTGTCTCTCCAAGGATCAAAGGCCTCAGATAGGAAGTTCTCTGATTCAGATGTCACCGTTTCCACGGGCGTTTCTGTGTGGATGAGCGTAACGTGGGCCGTGCGAAGCGACGAGTGAAATGTTTTTGTTCTATAGAGCGAGAGCTCAAGCACTCTGGGACCAATCGAGTCCAGGCAGTCGTCTCGCCGGAGGTGAGAGCTATTCAAGCAGGGCTGACTGAGATAACAGCACTCTCAGAGACAATCGAACATCTCCTTTGTCTGAGGTCAAGGCGTGCTCTTCTACGGAAACAGTGTCTGGTACGTGGGAACTGGAAACCGCCCGGGCGTTTCTGACATACGCATCATGTATCAAGCTCACATATCGAAAGCTTGTCGAGCTTGTGCATTGCGAGTCCGTGCATCCAGAACAAGGAGGGCACCCTCCACTCCGCAGAACACAGCGCACTCCAGTGTAATCTCGCCCGCTACCTGTAGTGCACGCTGCGCTAGAATGCACTGATAGAGTCACAATGTCTGCCTCTTGGCAAGGTCGTGTACCGCGGGACAGCGGTCGGTCGGCCGCTCACCTGGTGCAGGGTGGAGGCTATGGCCCAGATGCCGTCGTAGGCGTAGCCATGGAAACGTGAGTAGGCGTTCCCACGCACATGGTTGTACTGCTCGTAGTACTGGCTGGCCGTCTGCAGACGAAATGAAAATATTAGAGGCTTGTTGAAGCGTGTTGGCTGGTGATCGAAGGTGGGCGCATGCAGCGTTTACCGATTGCCGAAGATCAGTTACGATACCGTTTCACTTTTATCAGTTGCCTTTTACAGTATGTTATCTGCGTATTTTGAAGAATTACCGCAACTGGTTTCAGCGGATCTCCTTCGATCTAACGTATTTCATTCTTTAGGCATGACAACGCTCAATGCACAAGGAATATCCTAATAGCTGAGAGCCCTAAGGCTCATTCTTTTGTCGGCGGCACGGGGCGCAGTGATGGATCAGAAATGGAGTCTGTCGGTTGCCTTGATTTACTCGATGAGCCATATTCTACAGCTGTATCCAAGAAGAAACAAATTGAGGATGTCCTCAATAAGGCTTCGTGATGATGTCTGACATAAATTCAAGGAAGCGATTTCCAAAACAAATCGGTTGTCTTCCATGACAACATAAGGAAATGGACTCTTCATTTTGCCGTCTGATAAACTGCGCATTGGAATAGTTGCCCTGGATTTCGTTTTAGATTCAGTATGCTGCCGAAACACGAGCAAAGGCAAATGAAACATATTTCTGAAGAGGGGTTGGTCGACACGATCTCTTATCACACTGTTTACAGTAATGCGTCCCCGTGTAACCAGCCATACAGTCAGGGTTATCTATTGTGGTGTATAAATGCATCATCATTCATTACACTTGATTTTCCATCATACATCCCACAGAGGTGTGTGCAATTACATATGTCATGCTGGTGGAAATCATACACACGCTGTTTGCAAGTCTTCGCCGAGCAGAATTGTGTTCGACGCGAGCTGAATCATGGATCGGCTCATGAGTTAGTCGTTTTGGGGTGGGTCAAGTCATGAACTGCAACACTTTTTCGTAGATTTCATGAGCTGAATCGTGAGCCGATGGTGTCTTAAGATTATGTGTCAGCGAGTCATATGGCCCAAATGAAAATGGCAACATAAAAAACACCCAGCACCCCAGACAAATCAACAGCCCATTTCAGATTGCTAAAATGAACAGCATGCAGCAGTAATATAAAACGCTTTGCAAGATCAGCAACGAAGTTCTCTACCGCAATTTATAAGTAGCCAGCCCAATATTGTTGATCCTGAGCTAAATTTTACAGAATCTCAGCCAGGAACCAGAGTATATTGCATTGTGCAGATATCCTTCATTCCTATATTGTATGCTAGAATCAATGAAAGGTCGTCTGCTACCTTGAAAATCTAAGTGCGGTCATATGCATTCAGGTCAATTATCACTGCAATGAATTAATCCATGACTGACCCCGCACTACATTGCTCCATACTACTTGGTCAGCTGCAAGCATGCTTTTTCGGAAGCTATGTGAAATAAACAACAATAGTGGCGAGGTCGATTAGTCCCACACGCGCACTGTATCTCACAGGCGACCCACAAGGGATAACATAACTAATCCTTTTCACGCAACTTGGGTGCAAATCTGACCTCCAAATTTAGTAGTCTTGGAATGCGGGTAAAGTGGCGCACAACACTTTTATCTCCACGCAGCGCGGAAGTCTGTTTTCACTCCTCACTCCTCGTAGAGTGACCCGATGATGTAAGTTTGGAACACCCTGGTGAAAACGGCGGTCACCGCTAACTTTAGCTTATTCTAATTCAGTTCTTCAGTTCAGTTCAGCTCCTTGCTGACCGGAAGTCGAGGAGCGAATGAATTGGATTTTCGCTGCGCTCTTTTGTAAGAAATGTTAGTCTAATTTGTAATACATATTACTTAAGTAACGTAAGGTCATCACATGTTTGTAACTTATGGTAGATGATCCCTATTGCAAGAAATTAAATCGAATGTTGAATTGTTGGCATGCCATCAATACCAATGTCAATACCATGTTAATGCACTTGGACGGGCACTTGGCAAGTGCGGACTGCCAACTATCAGGTTCTATGCAGTCTAGTTCGCAGGTGTCAGGTAGAATTGCAGGCCTAGAACTGAGACTTGAGAGAGCTGGTTGGTAGCAGGTTACAGGAAAAACATTCGTTGCCGCACTGCATATGCTAGGTTCAAACTATAAACTTGCTGCTCAGCTATTCGTATGTATTTACATATCATGGTATATAGTATATATATATATATATATATATATATATATATATATATATATATATATATATACGACTGAGTTATAAAACAACAAACCGAACATGAGTTGGATTTTTGATTTTGCAAGCGGCGCGAGTCATGCGTCAAGTGATTCAATGCAAGCAATGGGTCTGAACCGAGCTGAATAAAAAAAATGGGCCCGCCATGAGCCATGGCTGGATGGGATCTCAAAATCTGTGACTCGGTCCTGAGCCGGATAAAAAACGAGTCAAACACAACTCTATCCCCAGACCAGCAAAGCAATGCCTTTCGAAAAAATAAAGACGTCGACAAAGTCCGTCACATTCCCCTGCGTCCCGGCATGACACAGTCAGCTGGCGCCAGTTTGCGCAACAGCTGTCCGCGCTCGACCAGGCCGGCAGCCGCCCGGTGCAGCCAGCGGGACGTACCATGCCGGAGACGGTCTTGCGCTGGTTGTTGCTGAGGTGAAGCACGTCGGCAAACACAGCGCCCGGCAGGGCATGCAGCACCTCGGCCACGGTGCAGGGCTCGGCGGCCTCCGGGCCGGCGAACTGGTCCTCGAGCCACCAGCTCTCGCCGTACAGGCCCACCAGCACCCACTGGTAGCGGCGACCAAACATGCCCTCGCGGCGCGCCTCACAGAATATCCGGCGCGCCCAGCTGGCGTCGAAGCTGCCCAACACTATTCGGACGTCCTTGCTCTTCAGCTTCTGCAGCTGGTCGGTGATCTTGCCGGCGAACGTCTGCATCTCCACCACTTCCACGGAGAAGGTGTCAAGCAGGCCGACCATGTCGTTGTGCGCCTGCAGCAGGGGCACACGTCAGTGGCGGCCCGAGCGAGCCCGTCGGCCCAGACGTCCGACGCCCAATTTATGACCGGTATCAATGAAAGAGCCCTGTCGACCATATATTCATTTCGAGCAGGTCATCCCTCGCCGGCAAATGTAACCGGTGACAGGACATCAATTGCAGGAACACGTTCAGGGACGAGCGGGCCGCTCTATACCGCCCCGCCTCTGCTCCGAGCCGTGAGCGCCACTCGACCGGAACGACCGTCCTGAAGGGAGTGACCTCTCCAGCTGGCCGCGCGGCGGCACTGGCGGCGGCGGCTGCCTGGGGAGGGCGGCTGCCAGGTCGGCCCGGCTCCGCCACGGGCGCGTACTCCCACGGCTCGTTGATTTGTTATTCAGCCAACTTGGTACCATCTTGAGAAGATGATTGCTTTCCGGGAATGGTCCACTCGGGTCAGCTTTGAATGCAGTGGACGCTTGCGACGTCGTCAGAGAAGTGGCCGCTGGCATTCACGCATCGCTCGCCAGCAGGTTGCGCACCATTTTCGTATTGCCTGGCGTAGCCAGCGGCCACCCAAGCGAACGAACCTCGCGACATCTACAACCTTAAACTCGACACCTACACCAAAGCTGTCGGCAAGCCTCCTAACACAGTGTCACAGGCTGACCTGGCCTCGCGTTCCTCCAGCGTCCGGGCTGAGTTGCGTGCGTTCGCGACCCCCGCCCACCGGAACGCCTCGGGGCAGGCGGACGGCCGTCCCTCGTGAGCTGCCGGCGGCACGCTCTCCCGACAAGTTTCAACGGCTCCGTTTGTTTACTGGCCGGGGCGCGGCGCGCAGCAATTAATGCGGGCCGGCCGGCGGCCGGGTAGCGTGCCACGTCGCAGGCGGCACGCCCCGGCCGGCACAGCCCCGCCCACCACAACAGCGCGCCAGCGCCCCGGCCAGCGACGACACAATCAGGCGAGCCAGAGCCAGAGTCAGAGCCAGAGCCCGAGCCACCGCCGCCACGCCCGTAAGCGGCCAAGTTTTCCGCTGTTTGCCGGCAACTTCCATCGGCATCTCTCTACCGCAGAAGACGTTTTGTTTGCGGTTACTCCGGCAGTGCTGAAAGGCCTGGCTAGCTAGGGAGGATTGTGTGGTTACACGGGCTGTGTGTGCATTCACCTTCCGTTACTCTTCCCTCTCCGCAGACACGAGAGCACGGAGGTAAGGGAGGTGGGTGGCTGCTGAAATTTGAAAATGTCTCTCACACCAGGAAATTTTCAAATTTTCGTGGCATGAGTCTTGTAGCGAAGAGTATCAAAACAGGTCAGAGCACATGCTGTAAATTCCAGGTTCCAACATGTTGGAACCCGGAGCGTCATCTCGTCTGTCTGTCTCTGTCTCGTCTCGTCTCTGTCTGTCTCTGTCTCTGTCTCTGTCTCTGTCTCTGTCTCTGTCTCTGTCTCTGTCTCTGTCTCTGTCTCTGTCTCTGTCTCTTCTCTGTCTCTGTCCTGTCTCTGTCTCTGTCTCTGTCTCTGTCTCTGCTCTCTGTCTCTGTCTCTGTCTCTGTCTGTCTCTGTCTCCTTGTCTCTGTCTCTGTCTCTGTCTCTGTCTCTGTCTCTGTCTGTCTCTGTCTCTGTCTCTGTCTCTGTCTCGTCTCTGTCTCTGTCTCTGTCTCTGTCTCTGTCCTCTGTCCTGTCCCTGTCCTGTCCCTGTCCTGTCCTGTCTCTGTCTCTGTCCTGTCTCGTCTCTGTCTCTGTCTCTGTCTCTGTCTCTGTCTCTGTCTCGTCTCTGTCTCTGTCTCTGTCTCTGTCC
>NW_023595993.1:0-3248 GCF_011947565.3 Pollicipes pollicipes
CAGGCAACGTTGGGCAGGTGTGATGGAACCGAATCATGAAAGGAGAGCTCGATGAAAGCTTGCAAATAAAACAAGATCAGAAAATGGATCAGAAGAACCGTATTGGCTCTACTGCAACCCAAATGTTGCAGTTGCTCACCCTCAATCCTTAACAATAGCGTAACAAATCTGCTCATTGTTTTTACCGGGCTTAACATTCGGCAGCTTCATGGCGCCATCCCCTGGGCAGCAGGTCACATTCAATAACATGTGTAACGCATTTGGCTATTGCCCTGTACACTTCAATAAGTATCATGTTCTGCGTATAGTTTCGTGTCTATGTGGGCCTTAAGCAATGCCTCTGCCTTTCGTATGCCACGCAAATCCGAGCCAAGTCATGCCAGCCCATGGTTGCGTCTACTGTGGCTACGTCGCCCATGGTTACGTCTCCCGTGGTTACTTTCCCCGTGGTTATGTCTCCCGTGTGATGCCTCCTTTGGTTACGTTGTCCATGGTTACGTCTCCCGTGGTTACGTCACCCATGGTTACGTTGCCCGTGGATATGTCGCCCGTGGTTACGTCCGCCCGCCACTGACGCGGCCGCGCAGAGACGGATCTAGTCATTGACAAGGCAGGAGCTTTGGTTGCCCACTCTGCCATACGCCATACCTCAACATGCATAATAATCTGGCATCCTATCATATGTGGATGTCGCATTTGTTTTCTACATATGTATTACATCCCGTGCATTGCACACGTTGGTGCACACGCTAGTTAGTAATTTTATCGGTGCTGTACTTACTTCCACACGGCATATTGGCTGCATCTCTTAAACAGACAGAACGTATCCTTGAGGTTAGTGTTATTCTTCCGTCAACTCGCTCACCTTAAACCGATGCGTTATGAGCTTTGCTGACTTTCATTAAGCGCGGGGTGATCGCGTGAGCGCCACGTGTTATGTCAGATCGCTTAATCAACATCGCGATGTATTTTTCTCGACAGCTAATATGACGAATCGTTTTCAAACACAAAACCAACATGGTGGCACCCTTGCCATTTGCCAACAGACCGTAGTGTCTCATATAATTATATCAGCTAGCCTGCCATGCTGGCCAAAAGAAAGGGTAGCACACTTTGGTGATCTTGTCGCATCTTTCTACGTATGCACAGAGTAAAGACAACTCGTTTGACAGCATGCTGTTTTGCGGTGTGGTCGACGCACCTGAAATGGTCTGACATGAGCACATGAGTTGTAACTTCGCAAATAAACAGCTGGTGAAGATGGAGCACAAAAAGACGTGGACAAAGTACAGCAAATGTTACGCGGCTAATATTTAGGATTGTTAAAGGCGTCCAATGAGACAACAAGCAGCTGCCAAACATTCAATTCAACGTCAGTCCAGCGGCCACGTGCTGGTGAACAGTACAGTGCCGAGACCTTCTGCGCCATTCAGAACAGAATGAAAGATGTTTGGGTCGACAGTATGCCTCGGTTACCAAACACAATAGGGCATGCTAAATCTTAGATATTCAAACGCAGAAATCAATCAGTTTGTATTCAAACGAGGAGAACGCTTTGGGAGGCAGGAGGTAAGCATCTAGGAAAACTAGATAGGCGGCATTAGCTGATGAACCCATGAACTCATAAACGTCTATAAACTAGTTACTGTTACCACTAGCACTACCCATGACAGCGATGTAATATCCGTGCAAAATGACTTGCAATTTGAAGCAATGGTATTGTACGCCGAAAGCACACCTTGCGTACCAGAGAGGCAACGTTTTCCTCACTGTAATGTGCACTAAACCTGCCTCTGAAAAAGATTATATCCTCCGACCCACCATGCTATAGAAAACTAAGAAGCCCCGCGATGATTTCACGATATCGTTCCCATATGTACTTTGGGAGACCAGGGCTGGCCAGGAATGTCCACTTTCTAAAGTCGGTGGGGCGGGGGGGCGGGGGGGGGGATAAACCAATAAAGTTGACCTACCTTCACTCAATCCCGATATTGCCCAGGACTTTGACCACTTGGATTTGCCTCCCCGATGCTACATTTTTTGATACAGTGAACTGGTGATACCTTAGATACCTAAATGTATTTACTCTCGGAATTATCATCAAATATCATAGCTATAATAACCAAATCAGCTTAAAAAGGGTGCTACTCAACACCAAAAAACACTTTGGGAACGACACTCTTAAGAATATATTTTCTTTCCCAAAGATGTGTTTGATATTGAAGAATGTCATTCTCTTTTGAGCTGATGTGATTATGACAATGTTATGATGTATGAGGACAATTATGTTGATCGTGATGTGCTTAGGTACAGAGTGTGCCACCAATTGAGAGCGGTCCATTTGCCGCATTCCAGTGGTCAGATTCCTCTGTTTGCTCATAGAGATAGGGGTGCGGGGGGGGGGGGAGCTGAGAAGAGCATAAAGGGGCTCAAGCCAGCATTGGGGAAGGGGCCTTATCCCTCCCAAAATTATGCACCGTAACACCCCGCTCAGGGGTGGCGCTAAGTACTTGGAGTTGGGGTTGGGGTGGGGGGGGGGGCTGGATTTTCTAGGAGGCCTCCTGGACAAATTGGGCCTCCTCGCCAGACTTGTGTGCTTCTCGAGTTTAATTATGAATCGACTCATAATTTAGTCATTTAGGATGAGCCCGGAGCTTAATCGACTCACCACGACAAATGCCACTGAGTCCATGAGCTGAAACCCATTTTTGTAAATTTAGTAAGCTGAATCATGAGGTGATCATTTCCAACATGTTGTGTATGTGAGTGATAAGGCTCAAGTGGAAATGGTAAATAAGGAAAACCTGGCAGAAGCGGCAGTATGTGCCTGCGTTCGCTTATCCCTAGTTTAGTTGTTCAGTCAGTTCTGTTCAGTTAATTGCTGACCGGAAGTCAGGCGTCCAATGAAAGGGGATTTCTACTGGGCTTGTTTTGTGACAAGTGCAATCACAATTTATAACTTACAACTTAAGTAAAGTAAGTTTATGATATGTTTGTTAACTTATGCTAGGTAGCCGCCTCTGCAAGGACTGTAACCGCTGTTGGAATTGTTGACATGCCTCGCCGACTGTATGACTGACACAGATTAGTTGTGTAAATTGCGGTTACCTACGTGTGAATGCACTTGGCTGACACTCTACAGGCTCACACCGCCAACTGTCAGGTTTAGTGCAATCTAATCCACATTGCGTGCTTTATAACTGACAAGTCTGAGTCGTAAGTGCCAGGTAGAATGTGCTTGCCTAGAG
>NW_023595994.1:0-53860 GCF_011947565.3 Pollicipes pollicipes
CGGTACCGCGCCGGAGGGGCGGGGAAGGGGGGACACAGCGGGCAGGCGGCGCCATCTGTCGGACTGGACCCGGGCCCGTTCAGCCGGTGGCGTGAGGGGGATGGGTCGGGACGGAACATGAGCAGGGGTGTTTTGTGGCGAGGAATCTTTGCACGTCATTGCCAACGTTGAGCCACACAAATAATGTGCTCAACGCAATATGCGGCATTGTAAATTGTAAATTACGCATACAGTAATTTGCGGAAATGACTGGAGTGAGTAGTGAGATACCAGCAGAGCTGCAGCGCTATCCTGTAAACGCGTTGGCGGCCGGGTCCGACCGGCGACCGAGTCCGGCCCGCCGACCGCGTGTGATACCATCTGCGCCGCCCGGTGATGGGTGGACCACCGGGGAGAACCGCTGACTGATGACGCACATGTAACGGCGCGGCGCGGCCGCAGTTCGCCACGAGAGGACAGACGTCCCCGAAACAGTCACAAGTTTCAGTCTGCGGGACAACTGCAGCAAATTGCGCCCGAGCAATGCCGTTAGTTCGCGCCATCTGTTCACCAGCGTCCTTGTCCCTGCGCCGAGGCGGTGCCAGTTTTTGCGAGTCAATACCGACGAAACGGGCTAGAACAAGAGGCCGGCGAGGACGGGGGCGTAATCGGGTCACAACTGCAGCTCGGCGCCGGGCTCCCCGCCCGTCGGAACACCTGACTTGCGCGAACTGCAGCACAAATGGCCCCGACAAAAACCCCCATGTGGCCGACGCAAAACCGTGCGCCGCACCGAGCTACTGCACTTACGAGGCCCGCCGAGAAGAACCCGGTAGCTACCACCGCTCCGGCGCGGATCAGGCCGTCCAGCGTGTGAACGGACAAACACCGCGACAGGCGCTCCTACCCGGCTGAATAATGGCACCGGACACCGGGCCGCGCGGCCGACCGGCCGGGCCAGCAAGGCCAGGGGGCACAAAGGCGCTCGTGACGGGCCAGCCGACGGCCCACAGCAGGCCCGCACGCACCGGCCGCGCGCACCCCCGTCAATAACGCTGCATTTCCATTGCAGATCGCCTCGGGCGCCACTTAGACGGACAGGCGGTGACAAAGCTGTCCGGCGCGGCGCGGCCGCTGACGGCGCAATCGGGACGGGCATCGACGCGCTCCGAACGCCGACGCCCGAGCGCCGGCGGCAATAAACAGCTTTTTACGCCGGCTGGCTGGCCGGCCGGCCGCCGATAGCGCCGGCTGGCCGGCGCAGCGCGCGTCGGCACCTATGCAAGACCCTCGGGCCCTCCCATCAGACGCGGCCCTCGGCAACCCGCCGGCAACCCCTCGGCAACCCCTCGGCAACCCGCCGGCAACCCCTCGGCAACCCGCCGAACGACGGCCGATGGCGTGCGGTCAGAGCGTCGCCAGGTCAGCTCTGCCGCCGCGGCCGGGCAGCTGGCGGGACCCGTCCCCCCGACCCACGGCTCACCACGGCCGGCAGGGCCGCTGGGAACCGCCGGCGGCGTCGCTCATGCGCCACCTGACGGTGGGACGGCCGCATCTGTGGGACCGCCGCATCGGTGGGACCGCCGCATCTCCGGCCAATGCGGGCATTCAAGGTACACTGCATACGTGCACGACTTCTCCCACATCACGTTGCTGCACACAAGTCTCAGCATTTAGTAACATGTAAACACTGTCGGGGCCCTGCACAGGAGCGAAGCCGCCAAAGCAGGCCGGCAGCACCGCGAGCGCGCCGCGATCCTGGGCGAGCCGGACGCCGCGGCCCCAGGCACGGTCCCACACGCTCAGGCACGACCCTGCGCGCGCCAGGCACGGCTCTGCGCGCGCCAGGCACGCCGCGCCCCCACCACCACTCGTCCTGAAAGTATAAATCCGTGCGAGATAAACGCGCAGGCAGCCAGGACCTGATTGATGATCGGGCCGGGCGGCGGCGACGGCGGCGGCTCGAGTTGCACCGGTTCTCCAGGAACGGCCGCTGCGGGGCCCGACGAGCTGGGCGGGACGTCCCACCCGCCTCAGCCGCCGCGCGCAGCAGCCAGCCAGGCGCGCAGACGTACTGCCAGTCTGACAGGAATGACTCCGAACTGACAGCCGCGCCGCAAACGACGCGCCGGTCGGCTCAATTTCCGCCGTCGACGTCGACGTCGGCTCGTCGATGTCGACGCCGCGCGGGGGACGGCTCCCGCACCGAGCGGCCCCGACCTCCCGCCGCCCAATTTCAGCCTCGCCCTGTTCAAATCGCACAGTTCCTAACCTATACGGGCCTAAAACGGCTCCAAGTTAATGTCGACTTTTATTGGACTTTGATGTCAGTGATGAATTGGACAAATGTGAGCACCTGAGTGGTTTTCGGCTCTTGCGTCTTGGCGACACGGCTTAAACAGGACGTAGATTATATTTGCCTTTATGAAACTGGCCGCAAACGGGAGAGGGGAGGGGCAGATCGCCGGCGCCGGCGCGGCGCCGACCCAATGTTTACCCACGCCGGTCAGGCCTGGTCGCCGTCGCCGCATCTGCATAATGCGGCCGGCAGACGCGGCTGATGTGCTCGGCGCGCTCTGGGAATGGTATTTGTGTAGCCACCCGCCGGCGGCGCAACAATAATCACAGCACAACCGCGGCCACGACACGGCGGCGGCCGGCCATGAGATTTATCGGCCAATCCGGCCCGCTGCCGCGTGGGAGAGTGGCGCCGCCACGAGGGGCGCTCGAAAGACGCGTGAATGGGCCGCGCGTCTACGAGGGCTCATCGGCGATATATCGGGCAGCGCTTGGCGTCGTCGAGCCGCTCGAGCGCGCCAGTTTAAAGGGCACTTCGGCGGGCGGACGGCCGATCCCACGCGCGCCGGGCGAGGGGAGACGCCGACTGATCTCCATACCGCTCCAAAGATAGCCGACTTATTTCAATCCCTTGCCAATCCATTTACTCTGAACGACGCAATAAACGCGACAGGAAAAAGACGCGGTCCGGCCGGCGATCCACCCTGAGCCGGGCTCGGCGCGGCGGTTTTTCTCGCGCACGCCGGCGTGATCAGCTGGACGGGAGCGCCGCTGCCGGCCGAGCGCCGCTGCCGCACCGGGCCGCCCACGCAGTCATCCGTCACGGACGGCGGCGCGAGAGCTAACGAGACGCCGCGCCCGGCGCACGGCCGGCCAACTCGATTTGTCCAGGGATCGCGGATGTCGGGCGCACCCTCGCGCGGCTCGCCCCGGCGCACGGCAGGAGCTAATCCCCCTCGGCGCGCCGCCGGGGAGGGACGCCACACCCGACGGAGCCGCCGGCCACGACGGAGGTAATCCCCGCGGTGGACGGGAGGGGCGGGGAGCGGGCGGAAGGGACGGCATCTGGCGCCGGCTAATCCCCGCTGATGGATCGCTGCAGGAGAAAGGAGGAGACCTGTTCACGCCACGCCGCTGACTTCGGCGGCGATGAACAGGAGCGCTCTCACGGGACGACACGCCGCCTGGGGCACAGGGCTTCCGTGTTCAGCCCTCGGTCAGGATTACCGTACTGCCAACTGCAGCAAACCAAACCGGCAACAATTTCAGCGAATCAACATCAACAAAGACTCACCACAGCCCATACGCAGAGTGCTATCGCGTTTTCAAGGCAGGTTTCACTCGCGCCGAACAAACCGCGCACCCGTCGCCGTTTAGACAAAAACCACGTAGCCAGGTTCTTTCCGGCGTAGTGTTTGTTTGAGTGTACGAGCGTACCTCCGACCGCAGCCGGGTCAAAAACGTGCTCGCCATAAAGGTGGCCGCGTTACGGGACGAGCAGGACGGCGTGGCCCCATTCCGACGGGGTCACGCCGGGGGGGGGGGGGCGCCCCGTGACGCCGCGCCAGGGAAGCCAGTCCACCTCTCCCGAGGGTCACCGGAAGCCGGGCTACCGACGGGGTGGGTAAGTGCGGCGTCTTCACAGACCACACTGCTGCGAGTCCGCATAGATTGCGAGCCATCCTACGCGACGCTAAGTAGGTTATCTCAGTGCTCCACGACGCACAGTAGGACGCCAATAAGCTGAGTTCCATGAAAACAAAACAACGACCTCGCACCCGCAACTGCGCCGTGTGCGATATCGAATGGGAAACGCGTGTCAGTGCTACACCAAGCGTTCGGCTTCTAAGGCACCAAACTAAAACTGAGTGAAGGTGGCACGCTGATTAATTATAAATCACATGAGGCAGTCACGCATGTTCACTTTACGTCACGATCTGCTTTGATCTGCGTCGCATTCGTAACTGTGGCTGGCTGGCTGGGCCCTGGCCTCCCGTCCCCACCCGTCTTGGGTCCGTCCTCACCAGCCGAGCCTGCTCCCTTGTCGGCGGCGGCCCGTCCGCGGGTCCGGTCACGTTTCCCGGAGCAATGGGAGCGGGCCCCCCGACCCCCGAGGGTTTGTCGCCCGACGCCAGTGTCGCGCCACACGGCTTCCGGGGCGCCGGCGACGCCCCGACCACACCCACAGCTCATCTCTCAACGAGCCTCCTAACGGCGCTGGAGCGACAGTGTTTCCTGTCGGCCGTCTTAAATCGTCCGAGCGCCCCGTGACAACCCATCGGATCCGCGCCGAGCCCTGTAACAGCGCCCGAGGGTCGGGCGACGGCGCGGATGGCGCGCGCGCCGGCGCCGCCAGCACGCCGTGGATCCGCCGGGGATCCTCCCTTGGGCGCCGCCAGCACGCTGTGGATGCGCTGGGGATCCTCCCTCGGGCGCCGCCGGCACGCCGTGGATCCGACGGGGGTCCTCCCTTTGGCGCCGACAGCACGCCGTGGATGCGCTGGGGATCCTCCCTCGGCGCCGCCGGCACGCCGCGGATCCGCCGGGGGTCCTCCCTTGGGCGCCGACGGCACGCCTCCTCCGCCGGCCGGCGCCCCTGGTAAAAAGCCCCTCCGGCCCGGCCGGCCCGGCCGGTCAGGTGCACCGCCGCCGGCTATTTCTGGAGCGGAGCGGCGTACGGGGGCGGACACCAGCTGACGGGGAGGAGGCGGGGGACGGGAGGGGCGGAGAGGGGCGGGGACGGACGAGCACGCCCGCTGTGACAGATCTCAGCAAGGGAGGGAGATGACACCACGTCAATCCGCAGGGAGTATGAAGGATTGGTGTTGTGCTCAGGTAAAGGGATCGCGAGCTGTTGGACAGGACAGCCCCGTTGCAGCGATCGGCTGGAAGGGGACCCGGGGACCAAAGCACAAGCTAAAGGCTCAACGACACGGCGTAAGGATGACGCAGGTAACGCAGAATACAGGCTTGAAATGGAAAAATTGATAGAGATTAAGACAACGCTAAAAGATGCACCACCACGGGATAAGAAAGCGGATAAGGCTCTGGAACAGTTTGAACCGTGGCCCGGGTGGCGGTGATGCTTTCAGAGAGTGCTGAGAGCGGACATCATCATCAGGAATTCCCAATGAGGAGAAACAGGACACTTAAACGGCATCGTAACGGGCCCCATTTGGCTCCTGATTCCGTTCCATTTCCATTCCATTTGGGTCCTGATGACACTGTTCCCTACCGGCTAACACTCAACCTGACCACATTAGAAGGCCTTCACAGACTCCATCTATAACGGGCCGGCAGCAGACAGCGTGCCCACCACAGGGCCGCGAGCGAGCCCTTCCGCCCCGCCCCAGCCCACATCTCGTGCCACGTCCGCGCCGCAGCCGGCCGGCCGCCGGTCGCGCTGCAGCCGCCCACTAACGACCGTCGCGACTGCAGTCAACGGCCGGCGTGGCGGCCGGCTGGGCGGCGGCCAGGCCACCGTACATCACCGCGGCTGGACGCGCACGCCCTCCGGTCGCCGCTGCGAACCGCGCTCACCTGGAACAAGAGACACGCGGTCAGTCATCGGCCGGCGACGCGCGCGGCCTGCACGCCGCCCGCGCGCCGAGATGGCCGCCAGACAACGGCTGAGCGCCGGGCACTTAGTGCTGAGCGGGCACAGGGGCGGAAGAACACTGTGGACGATAGATGTGCACCAGGCGGGCCGGGTGTGCTGAGAGAGACGCTGAGTAAATGAAAGTCGCTGGTAAAACAAGCACACCAGCAGCGCACGGCTGAAGCTGTTGCTGAAGTGTGTCGTCCGGTTAGAACGCCGCCGGGGGACGAAAGTGCCCAGCTCGGCGGCAGCTCAGCCCCAGCTCGGCCCCAGCAACAGGCCGCCGGTCGTGAAAGTTGTGTGATGCGATGGTGCCGGGCCACCAGCGAGTAGTCGCACAGTATCAGCTCACCCTTCCAGCCGGTCGGGCACCCCAGCTCTGTTCAGCCAGCTCCGGGTGCCAGCTCGGTCAGCTCCCGGTGCCGGCTCGGCCAGCTCCCAGTGCCGGCTCGGACAGCTCCCGGTGCCGGCTCGGCCAACTCCCGGTGCCATTTCGGCCAGCTCCCGGTACCGGCTCGGCCAGCTCCGGGTGCCGCCGGCTTGGCCCGTCCCACTTCCGCCGCGCCAGCCCTGATCAGCACCCATCGGCGATCCCCGTCCAGCGTCAGTGAGCGCCTCTATGACAGCAGCCGTCTATAAAAAGACGCGCTGCTGGGAAGGCGGCGGTTTTCTCGGCGTGGGAAGCGCAGCGGCGGCGGCGGCGCGAGCGGCCGGTGGGAACGCGCCGCGCCCGGCACCGCTTCCACCGGCGACACACATTCTCCCGCAGTGGGACGACAAGCACGCACACGCGCTGCCCGGCCGCTAATGACGCGCGCTCCGTCCGAACACGGCGCCGACACGCGGACACCAGCCCTGAGCGATGACGCTGATGGCTTGATTGCGCCCGCTCCAGCTCGGCCGGCCACAATGGCGCTGCGTCGGCGGGCGCTGTCGAGCCGCGCGCCTCGCCCTCGCGCTGGCCGGCCGTTCCCCGGGGCGGACAGCGGGGTGGGTTTAGACGGTACGGGACAGGCTGCTCGGAAAACGCCGACGCGGTGGCTCGCGCCACGCGCCCGAGGGCATTACAATGACCCAGGCCACAGCCTCCGCCGCCGCCGGCGTCGAACATATAGGTGAACGGCGGCAAAAAGAGCGCGGCGACGCATACAAAGCGGCGCAGCGCTCGCCGCGGCGCCGCACGTCGCCGCCGCGCCGCGAATGCCAACGAACGCCGCCCGCGCCAATCGGCACGTAACGCTAATCCTTTCACCAGTAATGAGCCGGTGGAGCCATCGGGCGCAGCGGCGAGCGACACTAGAGCTCGTAACAGCTGCGGCGGCGTAACGATAGCCGCGGGCGACGCTCCGTAACGAGCCCCGGCCGCGGGCCGTGCGTTTACTGCCGCCGGCAAAAACAGACGCTCCGGGCGCCGGCGACGGCTTCATCGGGGGCAGTGCCGGCGCGACCAGCGGGTAATCTCCGACACGCGCGCCGTGTCCGAGCCCGGTGTTTATTCCCGGCGCCCGCTCCGAGTGGCTTTTTCCCGGAGATGTGTTGCGAGATAGGGTGAGTTTCCAGCGGGCGCGAGCGGCGGCGGACGCCCGTGTCCGGCTGACACGGGCGGTGCACGGACTGAGCCCGTGTAGGCAGGCCCGTGAACGACGACCACGGGCGAGTCCGACGCCCAACAAGCCGCCACTGTGCCCGCTCATTACGAGGCCGATAAGCTAATGCGTCTTCAAAAGACCCGATATGCGGCCTGTCGTTCACCAGTCACGACAGGCGGCGATAACACCGTAACACGACCCAGTAAAAGCCGCCGACAAAATGACTCGCACTGCCGCAACTGCGGCACAAAGTCCGCGAAAGTGGCTTTTACTTCGGCGCCGTGGCCGCTTCCGCCGACCGCGCCGGCTGGTGGTGCCGTCTCACCAGCTTGGCGTGGCCGCCGGCCAACACGTGCCGCCGGAGGGCGCTGCTACCGCTAGAACAGCGCGAATGGAGCACACGGCACGGCCCGGTCCAGCCGCTTCCCGGCGCGCTGACGCCGTTCATTCCGGCCATTCAACGTCGGCGAGCGGGCCGGCCGCGTCCGGCAGGTTCCGCCATCCGTCGGGAATTGAGTGGTCGGTTCTCGGCCGCTGGCCACCGAACATCACTTTCGCAAGTTTGCCGCGGCAGTCGGGTGGCGCTCGTCGCCCGCCGCCGACCGGCCATCAGTTACGCGACTTTGCCGCAACCGCCGCTCGGGGAGCGACTTTCGGCGGCGGTGACACCTGCGGGCGACGGGATGGCAGCACACGAGCGCTCCCAAAGATCGGCGGTTCCGTCGCACACGGCCCGGTTCGGCGAACGCGACGCAATTCGACGGCGCGCTGCAAGCGACGCCCGCCGTGACAGTTCCGCAGTGGCGGCGGTCGTGGCGCGGCGGCGCGCCGCTCCGCGCGCAAAGCGGCGGGGCGCGGCCAAGCTGCCTGGCCGCTCGCCGCTCCGCTGAATGAAGAGCGCCCGTCCCGGCCAATTAACGCACCTAATGATAACCGCCGAGAAAACTAGCACTCGTTCGAGACCGGTCCGCGGACAAACTGACTCGCTAACAGCTTCGTTTGAGCGATACATCAAGACGTCAGGTAAACACACGGCGGCGCGCCCATGTCTAACGACGCCCCCCGGTTTCTCCGGCGCCGCGGCTGCTGCTCGACGCGGGCGAGACCGGCGCCCGGGCCGACGAGCGGTTGGCCGGCGGCGGCCCGTGACCGCCTATTACCGGGCGTGGCCGCCGACCGGGCCCAGATGGATGCGGGTTTGGACGCCGTCATCCCCGCCGACGGTTGGCCAGCCAAGCCACGATTGGCCGCCGCGTGGATGACGGCGATGACGAGGCGGAGCGGCCCGGCTCGGCGGCCGGCCGGGGCCGAGCCGGCCCACTGACACCTGATGTCGCCGATTACGAACGAGGCATTTCCGATCCGCTGGCCGGCCCGGCACGCGCTCCGTATATAGCCGCCGCCACCGCAGAGAGGCCATGCACCGGTGCAGGGTCGGCCGAGAGCCGGCGCACCGGCGAAAGTACCGCGCCGAGGACAAAAACGGAGCGGCCGGCGCCGCGGCGACAAATCGCGCGCAGCCGCGCCGCGAACGCCGCCGGCACCGGATCAGCCGGGATTTGGGGCGCGCCGGCCGAACCGCAGCGGGCCACAATAGAGTGAGGCTGAGGAGGCGTCCGGAGACGCAGGGGCGCCCAGAGCCGCCCCGGAGACGGAGCGGAGACGGAGCAGAGACGGGGAGACGGACACCGCGGCGCCGCACGTCCGTCGAGAGAAAGGCGCGGCGACAAAAAGCGCGCGCCGCCGCCCGTCCGCCTCTCACCCTTGCACGACAGAGATGGCAATCAGTGCGGCGCGGCGCGCGCACGCATGAATTATTCCCGCCATAACGGCGAAACAAAGCAACAACGAGAAGACCCGGGCCGACGCGACGTCTGACCGTCTGCAAAAACTGGCAGGTCGCATTCCGGCCCGACGCCGAACAAATGAGGGGCGACCGGGTCAGCACGGCGGTCACAATACCGCGGCGGGGGCCCTGCCGACCTCCGGCGCCACGGCGGCCGGCGTCAGTCACAGGCGTCCAACACGCGCTCCGGTGCGGCCCTACATCACACCAGGGGGCGAGACGTCGCTGAGGGTGGCGAGGGTCGGCGGCGCGCCCGGTCGGCCAGGTCCGCGCAAGCTGACCGATCTCGCTACCTCGCTCACCACGCGCCCGCGCCACTCCCCACGCGATTTCGCGGCTGTGTCGCGGTCGACGTCGACGCGTGTCGCCGCCGGCGGGCGGCCGTCTGTGGCTCGACACCACGCGCGCGGCCAGGCGCCGGCGGCACGCCGCGGACGGCCGCGGCGCGGCTCTCGGACACCGGGCGGTCCGTCACCGGCGGCGCCGGTGTCAGCGGCCGGCGCGGCGACACCGGACCCGCCGCCGCTGTCTGTCCAGCCGACACGACGTGGTACGCGGCAGAAGGCGGACGCGGACAGCCGACACGGCAGCCGACACGGCCGGCGAACTCCGCGGCAGGCGCGGTGGTGGCATGACGGCGGCGCGACCGGTGGATGTCAGCGCCCGTCGTAGCGGAAATGACGACGGACGTGGAGCGGACGCGACCGCAAACATAACCGGCGGACATGGCGGCGGACACAGCCTGCTGACACCGATCGTGGCCGCCGCTGCAGTGCCGTCATTGTTGACTAAACAAACCAGAGCAGCACACGGCCCTAACTCAGCTGATGAGGGCCCTAAATCAGCTGATGATGGCCCTAAATCAGCCGGTGATGACCTTAAATCAGCTGGCAATGGCGGACGCGGCGGTCACTCCCCGCGCCAGCTGACGGCTGACTGCGCTCAGCACGCCACCGGCGAGCAGCCGCTGCGGAGCCAAGAGCGGCGGACGGCGACCCACCCCGTCCGTCCCAGCCACGCACCACCACGCCCGGAAGCAGCCTGGGTCAGACGGTAGATGGCCGCACGGGTCGCGGTCGACGCCCAAGACACCGTCCGCCGCCGCAGCCGGTGCAGCGGCGCGCCAGCTGCCCTCCCGCGCCGTCGGTTGTGCGCCTCCGCCGTCATTGTGGCCGCCTATCTCACTAAGGAGCGTTGCGTGTGCTCCGTCGCAGTCGCCGAAGCGGCGGCGTGGACGACGACCGACGCAGGACGGGAAGCGGGGCGGAGCGGGGCGGAGCGGCGGGCGGACGAGCGGCTGGTCCGCGCGGACGACGCCCCACGTGCGCGGCCAGACGTCGTTCCCCGAACGGCCGTCCGTGACCGTCATCGCTCATCGGCGCGCGGCGTGTCATGGCCGCCGTATTGTCCGGGCCGGCTCCGAAGCCTGCGTGACCTGATATCCGACCGGAGCCGCCGAGCGAGCAAACAGTTCCCCGAACAGCGGCCGTCGCCGCCTCGCCAGGCTCGTTGTTCGGCCAGGTCAGCAGATCCATACGCCGCGCGGTCTGTCGCCGCGGTGGCCTTTGTTACACGTCCCGGCTGGCGGCCGCTCCACACAGGCTCCCATCCGCTGGTCTTTCCCAGACCAGCGTACATGCACCTGCGGGGCGGCACGGAGACCACTCCCGTGCGGCCCGGTCCCGCGGCCGTGCGGCCGCCTGGCCTGGACTGGCGCTTCTCCGCTCACGGGTGTAACGTGCAGCGGGACCAAGGACATCCACGTCCGCTCCGGAGGACGTCCACGTCCGCTCCGGAGGACGTCCACGTCCGCTCCGGAAGACATCCACGTCCGCTCCGGAGGCAAAGGACGTCCACGTCAGCTCCGGAGGTGGGGAACGTACACGTCCACTCCGGACGTGGGGAAGTCCACGTCCGTTCCAGGGAACATCGACGTCCGCTCCGGAGGCGAGGGACGTCCACGTCCGCTCCGGAGACGGGGGACGTCCACGTCCTCTCAGGTGCGTCTGACGCGTCGCGGGCCGGCGGCAGCGCTGACTCACGGGCGCAGGGGAGACAGGGCGCGCCGGCGCCGGCCGCGGTCGCTGCAGCCGGCCGCTGCTGACCTCACAATGGGGCGCACAGCCCGGCTGACGACCGGCCGGACACATCAATGGCCAGGAGAGCGACTGCGGGGCGACGGGGCGCCCGCTGACGCAAGGGCCGCACGTGCCGGCAGGCGGGCCGGTGCCGCGCGGGGCGGTGACGCCGGCCCCGGCAGAGAGGAGCGGTGGTGGGCAGATACGAACAGAGCAGTGCACTGCGATGTGAAGCGAGCGGAGCGGAGGCACGACGGGGAACGGCAACCCGGGGAAAACCAGGAGCGACCGAAGCAGCGCCGTTGGGAATGTCCGTCTTGCCGTACACAGCCCTGAACAGGCCAGACTGATCTGATGCCAAACCTCGCGCAATGTATGGCACCACCTGAAAAAAAAAACTAAGCAGAGCGGGGCGGAACAATACCGAGTGGTCTCAGCCGAAGCACGCCACCACCGTCCGGCGCGGGGCAAAAACCGGGGCGGGTTGGCGTGTGTTCCAGAGACAATGCGGAGGACGCGGGAGCCGGGTCGAGTAACGAGCCACCAGCGCGTCCGGCGGGCGTCAGACACGCGGCCGGCGCGAACCGCTCCGGACGGCGGCACAGGTGCGGCGGGCCGGCCGGCGCCTGGCTCCGCTGTCGGCACCGGGCGGGGACAGTCCGCTAGCGCTGTCTGTAGCTGTGTCACCACCATCCAGCGCCAAGGCACCGGTGCCGGTGGCGGCGCAGGCATCGGACAACGGTGACGGCTGTCAGTCAGGTCTCTGGCGAATCAGGCTGCAGCCAAACGGCCGACGGTAGGCCGACGGCAGGTCAGGTCTCAGCCAAACGGCCGACGGCAGGCCGACTGACCAGCTCAGCTGGCGTGTCAGTGAGCGCGACGAGAGTCCCGCGGCCGCCTTCTCCCGTATGACCCCGTCAACCTCTGACACGGCGCCGGTCGCGCCACTCCAAACCCGAGCCACCCGACAGCGCGGCTGCCGCCGCCGCCGGATCCAGCCGATCCGCCGCGGGCCGCTGACGCCGCCGGGCCAGCACCGGACACCGGCGCACCCCGGCCCGCCGCCGCTGCGGCAGCTCACCTGTCCGGCGGCGCGGCGCGGCCGGCCGGCCGGCAGCGTGTGGTTGATGACGCTGAGGCGGCGGCTGGCCAGGCTGGCGCGGCTGCCGCACAAGCTGCGTTGGCTGGCCGAAAGCGGCCGGTTGAGGTTGGAGCGGCTGCCGGCGCGGCGCACCGTCACCTTCTCGCGCGCCACCACCAGGCCCAGGTTGCCGCGGCGCAGCGGCGTGCGGCTGCGCCGCGGCCGGCGCACGCTCGGCAGGCCACACAACAGGCTCGCCATCTCCGGCGGCGGACGCGGCGCGGCGCGGCAGCGGCGGCTCACACGCGGCGGCGCCGACTCGGCAGCACAACCCGCCCTCCGCGGCGCCGTCGCACAACTGTGCGCCGCTCAGCGTCGGCCGACCTGGCCGGCCGGCCAGCGACGGTGGCGCCACCTGAGCAGCGCCCGGGGCGCCGTGCAGGGTGACGCGGGATGCGAGCGGGCACCCCGGCCCGCCGTCGCACCTGCCCGCCCTCATCGCCGGGGCTCATGACCGGTGAGGCTTCGGGGGACTCGAGTCGGGTTTGCCGTGCGCCGCGGCGCGAGGGCTTCCCGAGCCGGGGCGCCGTATTGACATCGCTTTGGTGTCGTTGCCCTCGGCCTCCGAGTCGACTGTTTGCGTGACGAGATGTTGTTCGCGAGCAAATAAGCTCACCAACGGCCTTCATGAATCCACGAATCTTGTCCAGTTGGCTAACGCATTAGGTTTCTTTAAGACTAACGACATGTTTCTGGTAGATATACGCATAAGACGGCATAGGCCTTTTTGGAGCTGAAACCCCCAATCTTGGAAAAACGTGATTACAAGAAGAGACTCCGGTACGCGGAGACAAAGTGGGAGGATCGAGGGATATTTTCGGTTCGATCCAGATGCCGTTCTCAATTTCAAAGCCCACATTCGGGTAAACCTATTGCCTCTTTCTAAAAAAAGCCTAAAATCTTGATCCAGGAAACGATCCGCCCATCAGCGGTGACTAATGCTGTTGCCAGAACGCAGCCCGCCCCGATAAAAAGCGCCAGAAATGCCGCCGCAAAAACGCTCCGCAGCTCGGGCCATTAGCGCCAGCCAGGTAATTGGAGCGAACGGCCGCCGTGTATCGACTCCGATCGTGGCTACCGCCCGCGCTCTCCGCCGGCCGGGGTCCCTGTAATCCCGCCGGTGGCTGACCCCAGCGGCCCGCCGCGCCGCCGGGCCCGCGCGTGCAGCTGATTGGCTGATAAAGTACGGAACACACACGGAACGGGTATCCGCGCGCCGATCACGCTCGCCGTAATCACCAGCCTTGCAAAATGCTGGCACGTGACCGCAGCACGGCCGGACCCGGCCATCCGTCAGACCGGGCGCATGTCCACAACAAAGCGCACGATCGTAACTCTGGCGCGTCGTGGCGGCCGGCCAACACAAAGCTCTCACCGCGCCTGGCAGGTCCTATGAAGGCCGATCAAAGCGGCACCGACGCTGCCCCGCTGTCGGCGCCGGCCGGCCGCCGCCGGGCTCTGTCCAGAGCGTCGGCGTCGGCCCGCCGCGTGCGCCGGCCGCCGGCGGCTGCGCAAAAAGGCGGCGCCGCACCGGCGCGAACCGGCGGCGCTCCTGGCGAAGCCGCCAGCTGTCGCGCGACGTTCACGCCGCACGCGCGCGCCGACGCCTGCACCGGGGACGGCGCGCGGCCGGCGAAAATAGGCCGCCGGCATCCCGGCCCCGCGACGTCGCCTCTCGGGCCGCGTTCCGCCTGGCCGGCACGGCGGCGTCGCTGCCGGGGACGCCCGCACAATGCCGTCAGGAGCGCGGGCTGCGCGGACGCCGCCCATAACCGATCTGCTGGGAGCCGATCAGAGGACACTGCGGCCGCGGCGCCGCCGCCTGTTGCACGCCACTGGCGTCCCGACGGCCGGCTAATGGGCGTGAGAACTGGAGCGGTCAGCCGCGCGCGCTGCAGGGCCGCCGTTCTACCTCCCGCCCAGCGCGTCCGCGCTCCTCGGCACCGGCTCCTCCACCCGCTACGGGGGCGACACTCTGGAATGTCGGGGGGGCCGCTCGCTATCTAAAAGCCCGCTGTTGGACATCCGAAACATGACAGCTATAAACGTGCCTCGCGAGCACCTTTCGCCACGTGCGAGGGTTCTCAATGGCGGCTATCAGAGGGCCATCCAAGCTTCTTTTCATCCGCCCTCAGCGCCACCTTTCATCGGTCCCTTCGTCCCATCCATTTTCAAACGGCCGCCTCGCGACACCTCCGTGCCCCCCCCCCCCCCGCTCTTAATTGTAGCCGACTGAAATCGCAGCCTGCTTCATGCGTCGGCGCCGACGGCAGCTGTCGGACCCGACGACATCTGAGCTATCATCCACCACACCCGCCACCCGCCGTCGAAGTTGACGGAGGCCGCCGGCGACGACAAACACCGCAACCACAGCCGAGCGACGCTCAGCGGCGGCTCGGATTTCGCGAGCGCGCGCGCGGCTAAAACCGGCGGTGGCGGCGGCGCGCTCGACGGCGGCAGATAGGCTCTGACGGATGGACCGCGATAGCGGCCGGCGCGCACCGTCCGCCCGGACACGGCCGTCATAATGACGGGCTAATGAGTCGACCACGCCGGCACGGGGCTGAGGTGGGGCGGGCTAGGATGGGGCGGGGTGGAGCGAGCCCGGATGGGACGGGCTGTAACGAACGAGACGTGACGATCTGAGACGAGACGAGACGAGACGTCGTAAGAACAGAGCTCGTAGGAGCTGACGAGAGACTGAAACGAGACAATCTGAGACGACAATAGATGAGCTGAGCTGCGACAGAACAAACCGAGGCAAGACGGAACGCTAAACGAGCTGAGACGGGATGAACTACCACGTCACAAGCCGACACATGCCGCCAGAATACAGCTGCGCTGCCCCGGCACCGCGGCTTCAGAGCGGTACGTGACACCCCACCGCCCGGGCCGCTCTCCTTCGGCACCCTGCCGCCGACCGCGTCTTCCGCTCCGTCACCGTCTGCTGGCCGCCGCCGGGCCGTCCGCCGATCCCGCCGTCGACACCGGCGACCGAACGGGTCACGTGGCCGCCGGAGCGTGCGGGGTGCCGGCGGCGGCGGCTGAACCGTGCTTGCGGTGTGGCGGGCGCGGGCGCCGCGCTCTGGCGGGTGCCGGGCGGCGACTTCCCACCGCAGCGCCGCGGAGCGCGGCGAGGCGCGGCTCGGCCCGAGCACGCGGCGCCGGACCGCCGCGTCCGACGTCCCGCGCCGTCCCGCGCCGTCCCACGGCGCGGCCCCGCTGCTGCGCCAGCCGCCGGCGCGCGACGCCGGCCGCACACGAGCTCGGCGCCGCCGCCCAAACCCGTCGCCGTTCGCGTGCTCAGCGCGGACGAGCGTCCTCCCGCGGGCGCCGGCGCGCGCCGGGTGTCACCAGCGGCGGCGGGGGCGGCTGTCAGCCGGCGCCGGCCGTCGCTGACCAGAGGCCGCGGTAAACAGCCGGCCGAAAACAGCGCTGGCTGCCACGTCCAGAAGCCGCGCCGCTGTCAGCACGCCACGACGGCAAGGCTGGGAGGGGGCGGGGGGGGGGGATGGCGAGACCGCGAGGCCAGCCCCGCTCCGCGGCTCTTGTACGGCCGCCGCGACGAAAGGCGTCCTGAGCGGCGGCGATTAGCTGTGCCAGTGGGTGGTCGGCAGAAGGCAGACAATGCGCCACCCCGCCCGTGTAATCAGTTCGGCGTCCACCCACTGATTAAACGGGCCCACACCCCGGGTGCCAGACATTGCGCCGCCAATGCATGGGAAGCACTGCAGACGGGGGGCGCGGTACCCCGGCAGCGCCTTTGATGCATGGGAGAAGCCCGCATTCCCGACGGCCCTAATGAGAGGCGTTTCGGAAATCGCTCGCTTCGGCGAACATCTATCAGCCCGCATGGACCTCCGCCGATCGCCAGACGCTGACCCCAGACTGGCGCGGACACCAGACGGTGTGCATCCCGAGCCGACGGCGTTCTGCCAGCGCCGCGCGGTCGCCTCGCCACGCGCCAGAATGCCGCACGGCTGTGCTCGTTAGCCCATTACGGGGCCGCCGCGGTCGGCTGGAGGGCGCCACGACCGCCGCCGGGGGCGCCGACCGCGCCCGGCTCGCCGCCGGACGGACGCCTAATCGGCGCAGGCACGGCCGGAATCCGCCGTCGCGCGCGCCGCCGGCGCCGGCGACAAGAGCGCGGCGCGCGGCCGCTGTTTTGATGACGGCGCCGCCGGTCAGCCCGCCCCCGCCGATTGAGGCAGGCGGGGGCGGGGAGGCTGGCGCCGCGGCACTGACAGCGGCGGCGGTGGCCGTACCAGGCCAAAGCGTCCCGTTTACTATTCGCCATTCACCATTGACTAAGGCACCGCACCAGGAGCCTTTGCATCGGAAGCCGAGGGCAGCGGCAGCGGCCTCGCTACGACAGCGGTCTCACTACGGCAACGGTCTCGCTACGGCAACGGTCTCACTACGGCAGTGGTCTCACTACGGCAGCGGTCTCGCTACGGCAGCGGTCTCGCTACGGCAGCGGTCTCACCACGGCAGCGGTCTCACCACGGCAGCGGTCTCACTACGGCAGCGGTCTCGCTACGGCAGCGGTCTCGCTACGGCAGCGGTCTCGCTACGGCAGCGGTCTCCCTACGGCAGCGAGCCGGTTCGGACCTCAGAGAAACACCCGACATCCCTCTCAGTCGCCCGGTGAGGCTCACCGCCCGCGGCTCGCGACACGTCCGGCGCCGGCCGACTCGCCTGTCTCAGCCGGCCGGGTGGTGAGATCCTGCTCGCTGTCGCCCGGCGCGGGCCGGACTGCACCGGCCGGCGGCCCCGCCGACAGCCCGCCACCGTCCGGTCCTCACACGTGACTCACGCCGGTGACCGGCAGTTTCCATGCGTGCCGACCCGGATTGCAGTGCGTGCACGCGCTGTCCGGGCGCCCCCCGCGCCGATTGCTCTGCGTGCGGAGCCCCGGCCGGTCAGTTCCGGCGCGCTGAGTGCGTGCAGCAGACCTGCGCCAGCACGCTGCGCAGCTGCAAGGTCACGCGCCGGGAAACTAGCCGCCATTTGAGGGAGCCGTTCACCGGCCGCATGACCTGCAGTCGCAGTCATGTCCTGCACGGAGCACGCCAGCCTGCAACAAAAACAAGGCGCTGCCAGCTCCGCGGCCTCTGTTTCACCCCTCTCGCCGCGGCCTAGTTTTCGCCACCGAGGCCCCTCCAGCAGAGGCGCCAACCACCCCGTTCACCACGTCCCCCGCACGCCGCCAGCCACGTGACCCCCGCTCCGGTCATGAACCTGTCGGGTCGAGCACAGGTGCGCAGCCGCCGGGGGCACACCTGAGGGGTCACAGCTGAAGCGACGCGCCGCCCCAGTTCGCGTTACCGCGCGCGGCTTCAATTACGAGGCGCGTCGGCGCCGATTACTCGCGGCTCGTCGGCGCGGCGGCACGGCCCGCGCGTGGGCCGCCGGCCGGCGCGGCAAAAACGAGCCGGCGCGACCTCGCCCCGGGCCGCCGTGACCTCTGGCGGGTCGGCAGGACACGGCCGGCGAGCCGCCGAGGGGGGCGCGGCCGTCTTGACCCCCGGCTGGCCTGGATACGGCTGTCTTGTCTCCGAGCCCCGGCGGACGCGGCTGTCTTGACCTCTGATCACGGTGAGGATACGCCTGTCGCGACCGCAGGTCACGGCGGACAGCAGCATCTTTTGACCTCATGTCAAGACAGACACGGCTGTCTTGACCAGCGGGCACGGCGGAGCGACCTGACCTGACCCCTGGTCACGACCGAAACCACCGGTTTCGCCAGTCGTTACCGCAGGCACACTGCATGGGGATGGCGTTTTCAGCCTTTGAACGCATTAAATGATACGACTGCGCACCCAGGGGGCGCAGAACCTCATGGGTGCTACTTATTACCATATGTTTTAATCTTGGAAACCACATCATTTGTGTCGACCCACCCGTTAGTTAACTGTCGATGCACCTTCTTTCGACGACTGCCCCAATGCTCTCCTCCACTACAAAGCGGATAAGCAGAGATGTCCGAGCCCGCCTGATGGGGCGCACCACACAGTCCGGCCACTCTCCCTGTTCACCACCCCGACTTGACGGAGCGCCTCGCAGTGCGGCCGCCCTCCGCCGCCGCCGCCGCAGGCTCACCTGACCCGCGCCTGGCCCACTCATCGGCAGCGGCCGGCGAGGTGCCCAGCTGCTCAAACAGAGGCCCTGGCCCAGCCGGCGCGTGCCCCTGCAAACACAAACACGTGCCCCGGCGACGGACGGCAGGTGTGAAGCCAGACGGGTGGCGGGTCAAAGTCATGACGGCCGGACAAAGCCGTCCGCTGCCGGCCAAGTGGCCGTCCCGGATTACTGCGACGCGGTGTGCCTCCAGACGGCAGGTGGCAGGGGGCTTCTGCTTCGGGAGGGGAGGGGACATCGGGGGGGGGGGGGCGGTGTTTGCACCAGGTTGGCGCGGTCAGACGAGAACGCGTCCCCATCACATGCTGCGGCGATATACGCGCGTTCAAAACATGAAACTGGCGGCGGGCGGCCCCACGTGGGGACGGGACACGCCAGGGCGACTCGCCAATGCGTGATTAACGAGCCGGTCGGGCTCCTCACAACAGCGGCGAGCCGCGGTCGGCGGCGACGGCAGGGGGTCCGGGGGTGGGTGCTGAACGGCTCGCCCCGGCCGCCGGCTCGCCCCCGCCCTACCTCCGCCTCCACGGCACCCCGTCAACAGCGTACCCGATTGGTGTCAACAATGATGTGCAGTTGTCGGGCTGGGCGCTGCAGCGTTGCAACCCCCCCCCCCTACCCCACTCAAGGTCCCAGGTCCACAGGACGGGGGGGGGTCAACAATGCGGGCGGCGCCACTCCACGCTCCACGGGACCCCTCCCGGCTGCACAACGGACGGCTGCAGCAGACAAGAATGCGGCATGCAGACCATGGCATGTAGTGAACAGCGATAACGCGAAAATCCGCCCGTCTATTGCGCGCCTGCAGCCGAGTGTCAGCCTCACATTGGGCAGCGATGCCGCACTACAAGACCAGCGCGACCAGCGCGATCATCTGCAGAGCCGCGCCTAAGTGACCACACGCCCTCGAACGAGCCGCTCCTCATTTGAGGCGATGGATCTCTTACGCGACTCGCCTGCCCAACCCGCCATATAAAATGTAGGCCTAGTCACGCAAACATCATCGGATACGCGGATATCAAAGCCCGCTGCCGGAGTAGTCATCGAAGTGCGCGACTTCGGGATGCGAGCTTTACAGGCCAGCACACCGACAAAGGCGACCGCAAGCGAAGCCCCGCCGAGCACACGGAGCACGGGGGCTGCCGAATGGCCATCCATCCACCCGTTCCCCCCCCCCCCCCCCCGTCTGGATAGCGAAGCCCGCGGGCGTTTGGAGAGGCGCCAGCTTTCGCCACCGCACCCGTCAGCACGGCCCTTTGTGGCAACGTCCCGGCGGGCATAGCGGCCCTGCCCATTGACCTCGGGTCAAGCGGTTGTCCCACCTCCGACCCCGGCGGCCGGTACGGGCCTGCCCGCGCCATCCACGCGTTATTAAATGTTCGGCGGCGATTCGCCTCTATCGCTCTCGCCCTGACTGAATTCTAATGGGCGCCAATGAAGCCGGGGCCGGCGTCGCGGCTGGGCGTCGAGTAAAACGACCCAGATCGGGGCGCGATGCGCTGCAATGGACGGGACCACGAGCGGTATCGATCAGCGCCGATAATGGACCTGCACTGATTGGCTGCGGGGGACGGCCGCCTTCGCAACGCGACCCCATCGACATGCAGGTCGAACGCCGTCCGATCGCGACCCCGTGATGGAATAGTCCACTTTCGAGCCAGAGCCATAACCAGTCTCTTCTTACACCACCGCAGCACCGCGCCCTGGTCGGCGTCGAGCGGGCGCGGCGAGCACCTCCGCCCGCGCCAGGCCGCACCAGTTCGGCCGGGGTCGCCGCTCCGCCCAGAGCAGGATCCACGGCCCGGCCGACAGTCGGCGTCGGGGCTGATCCCTCCGCACGGCGCCGTTCGTCATCGCGGCCAGCGGCGGGGACGCGGCGGACGCGGCGGCCGCGGCGGCCGCGCCCGGGCCCGCCCGACGGCGCGCCTCGGCACCGGCCGCCCCCCGCCGGGCCACGGCGGCCGGCGCCGCCCATCAATACGGCGCGGGACGGCGGGGAATGCTCGCCGCTGAGCGGGCGGCCTGTTAGTGTTGACAAACCGCCGCCGCCGCCGGCCCGGTCGCGACACGGCCGGCCGCTAACGACCCACGGAGGGCAGCGGGCGGCGACGACCCGCCGCCGACAGCGCCGCCGCCGGCCCGGCCAACCCGCGCGCACACCGCTGAACTCGATCAGCGATCGGCCGACCCGCCGCCACCTCGGCCGCCGCAATCGGCGCCGAGCGGTCGGAGATGGCACCTCTGACCCGGGCTAACCACCGGGCCGCGCCGCCGCTCACTCGCCACGCGCCGATCGGGATCAGCGCTGCGGAGCGTGCCGATCGGCCGGCAGGCGTGCAGAGGGCGTGCAGCGCGCCGTCCGCACGCACAAATCAGCCGGCGCCGTGCCAGCACGTCGCCGGCGATGCCGACATCGGACGCCTTTTGTGCGGCCGGCCGAGCCGGGCGAGGTGCATGGCTGGCGGCCGGCGGCAAACAGACGGGAGGGGAGGGGCGCGGGCTGCAAGACGGTGCCGGCCGCGGCAGGGAAGACGAGAGAGAAAGACGAGCGAGATGGGGACGAGAGCGCGACGAAAGAGTGAGGGGAAAGTGTGAAGGCTAGGTATAGTGTTGCAAAGTCAGCGCATCAAAATTAATTGCTTAAAGGAAGTAGACGAAGTGAACGTGATGAAGAGAACAGCACGACCTGAGAAGCAAGCTGAAAGGGGCACAAGCAAAGCAATATCCCGAAGAATCCGAGACACCCGAGGCGCAGCAGGATCACAACAAAGAGGCATGCGCCAGCCGGCAGCCGCTGCGGGCTGCGGCCCTGAGCGGGGTCGCCGTCGGCGGCAGCTGGGGCGGCGTCGGGCCGCCATGGCGCCCACAGATACGGCCACCGCGATAGGCGACCGATAGTGGCCGTTGCACGGCCCGAATTAGCATGGCGCCGGCCGGCGGCGGCTGCAGCGGCGCGTATTTACGGAGTGGCGGCGCCGGAGCTGGGCCCGCCACGCCCGGCGCCCGCCCGTCCTCGGCTCGGCACGACCTCGCCGGGCTCGCTCGCTCGTCACAGCGGCGGACAGGCCTCTGCGGCGCGGGCAGCGCCCGCCGGCCGGCCGATTGTCGACGCTAATGCGACCTGACGGCACGGATCGGTGCCGCAGCGGCCGGGTTAGATGCGGCCTGCAGCGCAGCCCGGCGCCGCAGCCGAAGCTCGGACAAAGCGGGCGCCGGCACGCGCCTTATGCGTCCCGGGGGACCCATTTGTCCGCGTTCAAGCGCGCTGCATTCGCGGCGGGGGGTGAGCAGCCGGCACTGGCCGGCCGCGCATACTGATCACGTGCCGGCAGATCACGGCAACACACAGGCACGCGGCGACAGAGCAGGCCGGCCGCCCCGAGCGGGAAGACGCGCTGCTGACGGGGAGCGGAGACAGCACCGTCCGCGGACATGTGCAGCGCCGCCGCCGCCGCCGCCGCCGCCGCCGCTGCTGCCGCCTCTACCGCCGCCGCCGCCGCCTCCACCGCCGCCGCCGCCGCCACCGCCGTTGCTGCCGCCGCCGCCGCCGCCTCCACCGCCGCCGCTGCCGCCGCCGCCGCCGCCTCCACCGCCGCCGCCGCCGCCGCCGCCGCCGCTGCCGCCGCTGCCGCTGCCGCTGCCGCCGCTGCTGCCGCCGCCGTCGTCGTCGTCCCGCCGCAATGTGCCTGCAGGCGGCCTGCATGCTTGTGGCGATACCGCCCGAGCCTAGCGCCGCGGCCAAACAGAAAACGCCGGCGTCCCCGTAGCGACCAAGGTCGGCTCGACCATGCGGCCGGAAATTAAGCCACGAATAACGACCACGCCCCGCCGCCGTGCCCGAACCACCCGCAATTTGCATGGGCATTACGGCAGCCTTGACAGCGCTGTCAGGCCCATTCACAACCTCCGGCGATTGTGTCGGGGCTCCGCGACTGTTTTACCGCTGATCCCCTTCATGACAACGCCGCGGCGTCACGTGGCGACGTCCGTCAGCCGCCGTCGGCGGCGGTCCCGGGGGGGAGGGACGCCACCGGCGGGAGGGGGCGGGGGAGGGGGGGGGGCGTAATGAGCATTGAGCGCATCACAGCGTCACGCCGGGCGCGCCCGCACCGGCGGCCACTGGGGGCCGTCCCCCGGGCTGTGCCCCCCCTCCCGCCGGCACGCGATCGCAGATAGTCATCTTGACCGTCGACCGGGCCGCACGGTCGCGCCGGCGAGGTCACGGCAAGGCGCCGCGGCCGCCCGGCGGAGGAGCCGCGCCGGCCGGCGGTGGGGCGCCCGGCTTCCTGAACGCTGCAGCGGCGGCGCCGTCCGGCCGCGGGCAGGGCCGCCGGTCGCCGCGTGCCCTCACGTCCCGGTCCGCCCCGACCCGTCGTGGTTCGGCGCCGGGCGCAGTTTACGGCGGCGCTCGCCACGGACGTCTGCAGACGCTACAACGAACCCGAAGCGCGCCGGCGACCGTGCCAAGAAGGGGACCGGGGCCGGCGCCGGCGGACGCTAGCGGAGTCCTCGGCAGCGCGCTCGGGGCACGGAGGCCGGACCTCCAGCTCCGGCCGCAGGTCCGGCCGCAGTCTCAGACTTTGGCAGAGAACCCGAACACCACACCGACACTGGTCAATGCTAGCCCATAAAGCCGTAATGACGTACGAGCACCACTCTGGTGCCGGCGGCTGTAGGGCAGGCCGGCCCGCTGAGGCGCCGGGGCGCCGGGCTGGCGCCGGACATGACCGCTCTGACCCGGCGGTCAGCGCCGCCGCCCTCGGTACACACGCACGTGAGCTTACTCATCAACCGCAGCGCGCTCGTGCAGCCGCCGCCGGCAAGGCCAGAGCGGCCGTAGCCGCCGCAACAATGGCACGGAGCGGGCACGTGCGGTCCACCTGCCCGGCCCGGCGTCGCCGATTTAAATGTCCGTGAGGCCATTAACGTCGCCGGGAAGGCGCCAGCTGCCACGTGCTGCCGCGCAGGGCAGATGGGCAGCGCCGCCGGATTCGGGTGACGGCCATCAGATACCTGCGCGGTATCATCTCCTGTCCTGTCCTCCTGGTACCTGTCCGCGGCTCACCTCCAGCCCGGGCGCCACACTGCAGGCGAGCTCCATAACTTGGGCGGAGGCGGACCGCCGTCGTGATATCTCATCTGCAGATCAGGCTCGTCCCGAACAGCCGGCCATTAAGTAATAAGCGCAGCACACAGGCGGCAGCAACGCCAGCCTAATTTGCTCCGTTGCGCAAGCCCTCGTCGGACCGCAGCGGGCCGCGCGCGTCCCACGGGCCGCAAACCTGCTCCGGGTGTCACTCACGTCCAAATGGCTCGGGCTCAGTTTGAGAGGCTGGCCAGCGGAATTCAAGGCCGTCCGGTGGACGTGCCCGCGTGCGTGAGCGGCGCAAAAACAACTGTCGCGCAACAGCGGCCGGCCGTAAAGCGGAGGCCGACGACGTTAAAGCACATGGCATTTAAACAAGCCCGGTGAGCCTCGGGCGAGGCGGTCCGCGGACCCGAGCCTGAGATGCTGCGGGATCGGGCCCTGAGGGTCGGGCCAGGGCCGACAGCTGGCCTGTGGTCTGCAGGCAGACCCGCCCATGACGTCTGGAGCCGCCTGCCATCGGCGCCACCCCGACAACATCTCAACCCGTCCCGATAACAGGCGCCCGGCTGCCCGGCAGCTGTCCAGATTTGAGCGGGGGGAGGGAGCGGGCGCGTGCACCTGCCCTACAAGACGCCTGCACCTGCTCTCTCCCCCTGCGCGTCTCCAGGTGGCGCTTCAGAGCTGGCCAGCCGCTGTGCTCGCTCACCCATCAACCCCCAGATTCCTGATAGGGCGTGAACGGCGCGGTTTTTCGTCCTTTAAACCACGGCCTGGTTGTAAACCCAGCTCTTATACGGTCCATTAACGGTGCAGGCTATCCCAAGGGCCACGGTAAAAGGGCATCTAGACGAACTTTACTTTAACAGCTCTACTTTAGCCGAGGACAGATTACTTCAGAGGCTTATGTTGGCAGACTCAGAACTATAAAACAAAGACCATACAAACTGAAGGGAATTTATCTCTTCTAGAAAAAACATGCCAGTAGCCACAATATATTCCTTGAGTGGGTAATGAGTTAACTTGTAGGTACCAGTTTCCACCCTTCAAATTTTTCACACGGCATCTCAAATTCGGCAGGAATTTCTAGAATTTTTGCCAACCGTATATAACCTCGAATTATATTGATGCTTGTGTACGTTTGCTACGCAATTTTCGGTGTTCTGATATTTCAGGCGTTGATCACCAACACAACTTAATCAGATGGCAGGTCTTCAGAACTGGCGCATTCTGTAGTTCATGAAAGATCTCAAGGGGGCTGCCGAGCCTGTGTTGCCGCTGTTATCTGGAAGGAGCTCCATCTCAGGCGTCACGGCCCCCGGGCCCATACTCCAGCCAAATCTACACACCTCATCACCACACCTCACATTACAGAGAGAACCGTCCCAAGCCACTCTCCTCAAACCGTGAGGACATGCTCACACTACTCCGGACTGATCCGTGACGGACCGTATCACTCCGGAGCCCGCCAGCAGGGCGCCTGGCTGGTGTCATTCGCCGCGGCCGCGGGGCAGGCCAGCCACTCGTAATTAACTCAGCCCTGCTCCGCGCCGCGATGAACTCATTCGGGGCGTTTCCTCGTTTTTAATGGTGATACGTGCCTGAAAGTCCGGTGCTTTCACTGGGGGCCCGGGGCGCCGTTCAGCCGGCCGCAATGGCCGTCCGTCACAGCGGCTCCGGCGACTACACGCACGATTACGAACCGCGCTCGTGACGGGAATCAATTACGCACGACTGACGGCGCCGCAAACGGCCGGGATGCAGGTTAATAGAACAGGGCGGTATTGGCTCGTAAAAAGGCCATGGACAGACAGACAATGGCTAGTTGTCGCGCAGATCGCGGACTTATCGACGGTCGTATCCACCTATCGGCCACCAAGGAAACTACTCCGCCAGAGCCCACCGCGAGGTGGCGACAAGCATAGATGGCGGCGGCGACGCGGCCTTGCTACTGTCGCAACGCCCCGCGCGATGGCGCCACTGCAGCGCCGTCGGCGGTCGCCTCCGTCAGCACGCGACGGTATCACGCAATGCAGACCACTGCGACATACCCAGGCGAGACCGGGCGACCGGCGGCCCTGCGGACGGCGAGCACGTCCCGTGACGTCACCGAGCGCACGTCCGCCGCCGTCGGGCGCGGTCAGGGCCACCGAGCGCCGCGCGCCAATTGCGCCACGCAGCCGGAACAATCAGCCCTAATGCCGGGCGGCGCTGGCGGCGGCGGCGCTCCGGCCACGCACGTGACGACCCGAGCCGGTGACGCGACGAACGCGGCGCCAGCGCGGCGGCCGCGGTTATCACGGCGCGATCTGCGCGAGCACGCCGCTTACCCGCCGCGGCGTAATCGCGGCCGTCCGACGGCGGCCGGCGCCCGTTCATCCAGCGCGGTGCGGCCGGGCGGCACGAGCGATGGCTTGTGGACGGTCGTGGCGGGGGGCTGCGGTCCCGAACCCGCCGCACACGAGGGGACGGCCGACGTCGGACAGCGCCCCGCCGCGGCGCACAAAGGCCACAGCCAACGATAGATCGCGGCAACCGCAGACAGGGCGTCGAACAGCGCGCCGGCGGCGGCGGCGGCGGCGGCGCTGACGGACGTCGACCCGTGCACAGGTCGGGACTGGCCGGAGCGGAGCGGGACTCGGCCGCGGCTGACGTCATCCCATGGCGGCGGCGAGTGTCAGCCGCCGCGCTGCAGACGGCGTCCCACCGGAGGCGGCAGAAGGCTCACAGATGTCCGCGCTCGGCTAAAGCAAACACGCCGGCCGGCCGCTAGGCGGGCGGCCTTCAAGGTCGCGGCAAGGCGCGGACGCAGATCGAACCGGACCGGACCGGGACCGGGGTAGCGCGTCGCCCGTCCGCCGCCGTTCTCAGGGAAGGCGCCGGTGGTCGTGGTGGCCGGCGCCGCTGGTGGCCGCCGGCAAGCGTCGCATGGCGTGCACACAGCCGGAAAATGGCCTCGCATGAAGAGTCCGCCTGGGAGGCCCCGGACGGTGTCTGCTGATGGTGGGCGCCCAGCCGACACCACATGGACATCCCTTGGTGGGCACCCAGCCGACACCGCATGGACATCCCTCCTTGGTGGGCGCCCAGCCGACACCACATAGACATCCCTTGGTGGGCGCCCAGCCGACACCGCATGGACATCCCTTGGTGGGCACCCAGCCGACACCGCATAGACATCTCTTGGTGGGCACCCAGCCGACACCGCATGGACATCCCTTGGTGGGCGCCCAGCCGACACCACATAGACATCTCTTGGTGGGCACCCAGCCGACACCGCATGGACATCCCTTGGTGGGCGCCCAGCCGATACCACATAGACATCCCTTGGTGGGCACCCAGCCGACACCGCATAGACATCTCTTGGTGGGCACCCAGCCGACACCGCATGGACATCCCTTGGTGGGCACCCAGCCGACACCACATAGACATCCCTTGGTGGGCGCCCAGCCGACACCGCCTGGACATCCCTTGCTGGGCGCCCAGCCGACACCACATAGACATCCCTTGCTGGGCGCCCAGCCGACACCACATAGACATCTCTTGGTGGGCGCCCAGCCGACACCGCCTGGACATCTCCCTTGGTTGGCGCCCAGCCGACACCGCCTGGACATCCCTTGGTCTTTATCACGTGTCGGGCTGATAGGCGTTATGCGCACCGCAGGCTTACTGTATTAAATAAGTATAATTAAGACCATTAACATGAGAGAGACGCCGCTGCTGCTGCAGCCACAAATCCTAGGCCAGGCATTTCCCTCAAGCTGGCGTTCATAATCCTGTCCGCCTCTTGCCGAATGAAACGCGCCGGAATCCCGACATCTTTTCCAATTGGCTGCGCATTTCCCCGGACACACTTCCCGATAAGGTGCCAGCGTGAAGGGGAAATAATGCTCTGTTGGAACCGCAAAAGTCACTGCTAATCCGTTCCAATGGAGATTTATCGAGAGGGCGCCACCGCGCAATAACCAACGCACCCGCCGCCTGATCAATGGCGGGAAGAGTTTGTTTTGGGACGCCCCCCCCCCCCCCCTGCCGTGCGGAACTCAGAGCGTCGGCCGTATTTTTGCTCGATGCACACAACACATCAGCAGTCTGACACGTGACAAATCGAGCGATTTCAATACTCGCCGGCAAAATAAAACCTCTTTCCGGGAGAGCGACGACGAGGGGCGGGGCATAAGGGTGCCCGAGAGGCTTCAGTTCGTGCCTCACCGCAATATTTGGTCAACGAAACTGAAAACGCACATCCCGCGGCCGGGTGAGCCGTGCTCGCCGTCGAACAGCCGTGCTCGTGTATACCCTGCCATGGGCGGGCCGGGCGTGTGGTTTAATTGCCGGGTGCAGGGTGATCATTATTGGTGGAGGAGGCCTGTCTGGACGCGGACGGTGTTTGAGCGCCGATTATCGGCAGCAGCTGACACGGCTAGGCTGCCATGCCGTAAAGAGCATGCATCATGCAGGGGAGGGGGGGGGGAGGGAATGACCATGGCTGGCCATCCACCGGTCAGTGGCGCTGCGCGATGACACTCACAAGTATCCGAACAATGGGCCTATCAGGAGCGAAGCGTTATGAGAAGGCAATATCAGCGATTGGACGCGACGTGGGAGACCGCGCTTCCAGATAAAGTAATCGGCGCGACGGCCTGATACGGGGAGAAGGACAATGAGACAGCTTCACAAAGGTACAAAACAAGGCTCGTTTGTAAGGCGAACAATTGATTTTAGAACGTTTCTGCACTAAACCCAGCAATTCGGTACAGCTTACCCCTGGAAGATATTTGAAAGGAGCAGAAAAAGCAGTGAAACGCACCTTTGCGTTGACCAAAACGCGTCAGCTTGACACATTTCAACGCCAAATGCGGTCGCTACTTGACAGGTGATAAATCATAACGTTTTTACGCATTTTAAACGCTTGGCTTTAGAGTGTGTAAGTTTTACTTTTTGCGATTCAATACCCAGAATAACCAAAAACCTTTGTCTAACTGCACGCCAGCGGTGTTTCCACGATATCTGCACCCATCTTCTCGATCCTGACTGGCTACACGGCCTGAACTACCGCAACAGAACATACGACTCTTCGAGGGCTGCCGCTTAGTCATTCGTTGAATTACCAGCAGGTGAAATCGCGACACTTTTGCCGGACAGTTGTCGGTTTAGCCGTGCAGCTGCCTGTCTGATCGGACAGTTGCCTGGCCAACCAGACCGCAGTCCGCCATCCCTCGGTCGCAGCCCGGGCTTCATCCCACACCCCATGCCTTTCCCCCCCCCGCCCCCGCCCCCCCGCCCCCCGCCAGTGCACTGCGCGACAGAGCGGACCGAGCCGGCGCAGTCAGCCGCGGCGCTGCACGCGGCGCCCCGCGTCCGGCCGCGGTCGTGTCTGCACAGCGACGCGCGGGGTGCCGCTGCCGTGTCCGCCGACCGTCAGGCCTTGCCAGCGCCGCTGCCGGCCCGGTTCTCACGCGCTGGCGCGTGGCGGAGCGCTGCAAGCGCGGCCGCGTCCGGGCCGCGGCCGCTCACGCGCCACCTCGTCCGCGCCGAGCCCGCCAGCCGAGCAGCGGCCCGGTCTGCGCTCGTCGCTCGTGCACGGCGGAACGAGCCGTCGCGCGTCCACATGTGTCGGGGACGAGCCGTCGCGTGTCCACATGTGTCGGGGACGAGCCGTCAAACCCGAGCTCATGTCGGGAAGCGCGGTGGCGTCGGCCCTCCTCCGAACCGGACGAGCAGCGCGTGCGCTGGAGGACAGGAGCCGCGACGACGGGCTACAGGGCAAGATCGCTACCGCGAGAGGGCGCACCTCCGCCCCGGGGAGGCCGGCGGGGTGAGATCATGCTGCGGCCGCGCTGGGATCCTCTCCACCGCCAGCGCGCCACATGGCTGGCCTGATTTCCACGGGGCATTGCTCGTCTGTGGCGTGCAAATGTCAGCCAGTCAAGGAGGGGCGCGCTTACAGCGTGACCGCCGAGGCCGATTACGGAGCTTCGGGTTGCATCCCGTGATGCACGCCGCTGTCACGGAGATCTGACCACCGCACGAGGACGGGATACAGCAGACCAGACCAGACCAGACCAGACCAGACGCGGACAAGAGCTGAGAAAAGCGACCAAAGTAACCCAATGATGTAGGAGGGTGGCGAAGGCGGCAGAGTAAAAATGGGCCGGGCACGTACGCAGGAGAGGCTGGGACGTACAGAACAGAAGACACAACGCGAAAATCGCAGCAGGGGCGTAAACTGCGGACGGCAAAGGAAGACGTCCATCCTGTCCGCGACCGTGGAGGCCGTCCGCCGGCGGCGGGGCGCGACACTCACCATTTTGAGGCTGTCCAGCTCGCCAAGCCACGTCTGCAGCAGCGCCTCGGGGTCGTCGAGGCCGGACGAGTCCTCCGTGTCGCTGTCCGGCTCGGCCTCCGAGTTGTAGGACGAGTCGTCCTCCATACTTCTGCAACAGACGCCGACGTCACTCTCCGGCCGGCGGCGGCGCGCCCCCTCCGCTCCGCGCCCACGCCGGCGGCCCGATGCCACTCCTCTGTACCGTGCTGTTGGCGCGCGCCGCGCACGAACGGCCTGTCGGAGACTCCGAAGCAGCGCGAGCGGCTAGCCCGCTCGTCACGAACCGGTCGGCATGCGACACAGCGCGCGCCGACACCCGGTGCACCCGGTGATTCGCGAATGAACACCTGCTTATGCGAGCCCGCGGGCGCGGTGAACGAGTGATTGCATGACTCCCAGCGGCCCTAGCATCGAGCCGTCCTGAGCTTTGCCACCGGGCCTGGCAGCCCGTAGCAGCGACGCTTGCTGGTTGTCTGGACCTCGTCACTAGCCGGACCTCCGTATCGGCACGGTCGGAGCCTCTCCGGTCGAGCGGGACGACACTTTGACCCGGGCACGAGGTGTTGTCAGGCGCTGCACGTGCCGCATATGCATACAACATCAGCGGGAGGTGGCGCCCGGATCCACTCAAGAGCGGCGGCCAACAAATATAGACGGTGGAAGGGCTGACGCTTTAAGATGGGCGGGCGGGTCACTCGCCCACCCCGACATTGATGGAATGACCGGATGCGATAAATTTCCAAGAGTGAAAAGTGGCAAACAGTCAAGCCACGTGAGCGAGCGAGTGAATGAAAGACCCTGACAGCGTCTGACAGACTCATGAGCGGCGCCGAGGCGGCGGTCGGCCGCCGCGTCACACTGGCTCACTGCCACAGAGCTCGCGCCGTTTATAGCCGGAGGTCGGCGGACGTCCGCTCAAGGACAAACACCGCCGCCACTCGCCGGCCGACACCGCTCTTCAATCAGCCGACACGCAGGGCCGGCGGCCGCGTTCCACGAGCGGTGGAGACACGCCCGGGCGTCGACAGGCAACACGGCGCGTCGCGTCCGCAGCGGGCGTGGGCCGGGGGCGCGCCCGACTCGCGCGCGGCCCCCGCACGAGCGCAGCTGCGCCGGCGCGCGTCGGCGAGCCCCCGCGCCGCGTCCGCCCACGCCGCGTCGACGTCGGGCTGACGTCGACGGCCCCGGCGAGCCGCACCCGCCACCGCAAGCGCCGCTCGCGGCGTCGGCCGCCCGCCCGCGCGGGTCGCTTGGGCGCTCGTCCAGCCACTCCGTCAGCCGGCGCAGCTGCCGGCGATGGTGCGCACAAATCACAAACTTCCATCCTAATTATGTATGGCAGAGCGCTGCGGACAAGCTGCCGCCCGACAGCGGACAAACGGTGCCGCCGCCGCCGGCGAAATCACGGGTCGGGGTCGCCGCCCCACCACCCGACTCTTGACACAAGTGGGAGGGGACCCGCTCGCCGCCGGACCATCGGAAGGGGTGCGCATCCGGTGCCGCATCTGTCAGAGCAAAAAACGCACATCTGTCGGGCCGCAGCTGCGGCGCGTCGTCTGTCAACGATCGGTTAAACGGTGCGCGCCGACGGCGCCGGAGGAGCTAGGCTGTAACAGCGGCGCGAGGTCCGCTGGTCAGCCTGGCGGAGGTGACGGTGAGTCATCGGAGGAAGAGACGGTGCAGAACAACTACATCATGACTGAAATGGTTTGTCCTGACGCGTGGCCAGGGGCTCTGTCGACCATAATCATCACGTTGGGTTGACCCGAGGTCGAGTTAGAGGTCAGAGCAGACGAGACAGGCTGCTGACACAACCCACTCTTCTGAGCTGAAGCCTGTCGTCCAGCCGCCCATCATCCGCCAACCACCATGGCTGAGCTGCCTTCAAACTGCCAATCCACCGCCCAGCCCACCACGAGTCAACAAGTGCTACCTTCCGCCGCAGGCTAGCCGCCGCGCCAATATCACCGATACGGGAGTGTCCGGCCCGACACTCATTAAACGCCCGCGCGGGCGGCAGCCGTCCGCGGCGCATACATGAATACTTTATGGACGGGGTGGGCCGGCGCGAGAGCGATCGGCCCTCCCCCGTCGCCCGGACGTCGCCGTAATATACCGACAGCAGTCGGCGCGAGAAAAACAACGCCGCGTCTCCGGAGGAACCGAGGCTTGCGAGTGCCAAACGGTCGCCCTGCGCAGCTACTGCAGCTACTGCAGCTACCCGAGCTCCCGCGGCTTCCGCAGAGGCCACGTGTCAGCCTACGTCCGTCGCGGCCGGCTGGAAAATCGAGCGCAGCGGTAAGTGCTACCACATGCCGCGCGGCCTCACAGAAAATAAACGCGGGCGGACAGTGATGATTTTCCCCCACGGCCCGGGTCAGCGCCGCTTCCGGGCGCTGGCCCGCGTCTGACAAAGAGATCAGTGTTTATTATTCGGCCGGCCATCTGTCGCCGTCGATGACGATGCCCCACTTCCGTCGATCTCGACGCACGTGCGTGCAGGATGGGGCGGAAATGGGCTGGCAGTCGCGCCGTCGGCGGCGTCATCTGGTGAGGCGACAGATGCGTTCCCGTCCCGAAATCTTGGCGGCCGGGTCGGGTGCGGTCATCACCCGACCGGCAGGGGGCGTGCCCCACACATGGCACTGCCGGCCAGCCAGCAGCGCTCACGGCCAGTGGCTGCACCGCAACAGATGTGCGGCGATAACCCAGAGCTGCGCAAGCGTGCGCCCGTTCCGTGGGACATGTCACTGTTGATGTTCACAAGGCGTGCGACCCGCTCCCTGCTCAGGCTGGCACCCTCGTCGACTTAATCAGCTTCCAAAGCAGGTCGTTACGAGGCCCTTTACGGTCCGCTAATGGAGAAATTTCCTAGGCGGTTAACTACTCGAGCGCAGAGCGGGCGTGTGCAGTGGCGGACCGCAGGGCAGCCTCCTTGCCGCCAGGCAGTTCGATGCAAATCGACTCCGGGCGCGTGGAGTCGCGGCCATTCGATGCTAATCCGGCGGCCCGGCGCCCTGGACCCGTCGCCGTGTCGCGCGCCGTGCCCGATTGGGCGGCGCGCGCCATCGTGGCGCCGCACCGCGTCCGGGATCAGCCCGGCGACAGCGCGTCCGGCGGCTCCGCTGACCTAGCCGCCATTCATGAGCGCGCCCCCTGCGCAGCGCGCGTCCCCAGTATGCACGGACCGGCGCCACGCGAGTCGCCCGCGCCGTGATGAGTTGATAGCGTCTATCCGTATCTGCGCGGCGTATATATTTGCCTTGGCAACGGGGCGGCGCGTCCAAATACTAGTCGCGCGGCGTCATCTCGCCGGCCGTGGCGCCACCAGGCGACGGAGTCGCGTGCAGCGCCCCACTCACAACAGCAGCCGTGAGGCTAACCGGGGCCGTTTGACCCGCAGACGGCCCCGGCGCCGGCTTCGGCACCACGCGCTGGACGCGCCGGCGCCGGCGGCCGGTCGGTTCGGGAGCAATCAGTCGCCGAGGAGCGTATGGGGGGGGGGGGGGGAGTGATTGCAGCCGATCGGTGCCGGCGCGGTAGCCCACTCGGCCACGTGCCAATAAACAGGACCGATGAACAACCCTCGCCGCCCAGCCGGTCCGTTCGGCAGCGCAGCTGTAATGGCCGCGCGTGGCGGCGGGAGCAGAGGCAATGTTAATGGCCGCTTTCGGGTAAGCGTGGCTTTCTTTTGGTCGGTAATTGCGAGCCAGAAGACACGGCGGCCTTGATTGACGATTACGCAAGGAGAAATGCTAATCGGGGTTAGCGCCTCCTGTTTCACACGACAATCGACCGTCCGACATCGGCGTAACGTGCCGTCGGGTGCCAATCACGACACATTACCAAACCAGCGGGGGCAATGGCGCGCCATTACAAACAAATAGCCGGCAGTTCATGACATGGTAACATATTGAGGTCACCACCTGGCGCTGCGACGAACGGGGGCCTTCAAATGACGCTCAAGAAAAACCGGGCCCATTGTCGTGGTATGACGACATAAATCACGCAGATATAACCCCATTCATCAGTTTCGCGTGCGGCCTACGTGGGCCGAATATGCAGACCTAAGTTACAGCCCCATAGCCCACAACCGGCGGCGGATTTGTTTGAACCTTCGGTCCCACGGCGGCCGGCACCAGCCGCCATAACACCGGCGGGGCGGCTCGCTGGATGCCGCGCCGGTCGTCGGCAGCGAGGTGCCAGCACTGATCGCTGGACGACACACCAGTCGCGCAGGTTCCAGCGCCGGCCGCCGAACCGCGTGAGAGCGAGCCCGGCCAGCGTTAAGCAGTCGTCTCACGCCGAGATCCAGGGGGCGTTCTCACGGCTCTCCGGCCATCCATCAGCAAGGGCGCTCATTTGGAGCGCAGTTCTCGACAAAAATCGCTCGCATTTGGGGGCATTCAAGTGCGCAGACAAGCGGCTTCGCTATTAAGGGGATCCATCACGCCGATGATAACCAAGGCGGCTCCGCCCGTCGCCGGCGATCCGCGCAGCTGCGACCGCTGCCCGGTAAACAAACACGAATCAGCCCGACTTCGCATAAGGGCAAACGCACGGCGAGGGCATTCATCTCCGCAGGGCGCATACGATATTCGGCAGGCGACCCATCCACCCGGTGGGCACGCATACACCGGCGCGGAGAGTACACAAGTCGGCGAGCAGCGCTCCTCTGTGTAATCGCTCTAATGTCATGTTTAATGCATGCCGACGCGCGGCGCGCGAGCGCGAGCTGGCGGCCGCCGCGGCCGCGCGCCGCCGCCACTTCTATTTACGCCGCACATGGTCCGTAATGCGGCGGCATCATGCATGAATTCGGCGCCGGCCGGCCTCCGCTGGTGGCGTCATTAGCCGCCGCCATATGTGGCGGCCGGCGTCCGGCCGACAGTCACGGCGGCGCCGGCAGAAGGCCGTCGGACGTCCCTGACCCGCCGGCGGCGACGCGGCCGGAGTCGGGCCGCGCTCCAGTGGCAGCCGGCGCCGGCCTGTCCAGATCGATGCCGCCGACAGTGGCGGCTGATCCCGGAGCGATAGCCGCCGCCGCGTCGTGAAAAACCGGCCGCGATCCGGCCGGCCGCGCCGCGCCGCCGCTGGCCGCAGTCCGGTCACGCGCCGCCCGGCAGGGGGACCCGACTCCGCCCGCAGGTCGATGCACCTCTTCGCCGCGCGCTCCGACACACCCGCCGCCGGGCCGAAAGGCGCGAGCGGTGGGATCGATCCACTCGCGGCCGGTCGCCGCCCGAGAGCGGCGGTGGCTGCCCCTCCAGCCGGGAGCGGTGCTCCCCTGGCTCGCGTTTCACGCCGCCGCGCCGCCGCCGCCGAACACAATCGGCGACGAGGCGCGTGAAATTGGAGTCGGCTTGTTCGGCGCCCGGTGCAGCCACAGGTGACACACGGTCCCGGCACCGAGCGGTACGAACGGCGTCACGCGGCGCCGAGCGCGAGGGGCAAACACCCCAGCGGCGCCCGCCGCCGAGCCAGATCTACAGCCGACCCTCCTCGTCCATACTGCTCGACATGGACCAAACAGCGACGGGGAGGGGCATGCAATGCCCGGAGTAATATATCGTTCTATGCTGCTTGATCACGTCCGGGCAGCGCGCGCACTAGTAATCACCCCTCGTCCACCTCTTACGGATCTAATACGGTCTAATGGCGGCAGGCGGGCGTCCAGCAACACCAGATACCTGAGAACGCCGACGACGGCGAACAATGCTCCCGCTGCGCCGTCGGCGGCGTCGGTGCGCGCTCGCATCTTCGGCACGGCACCGCTCGCCCGCTCACACCGCCGCGCACTGAGACGCCGGGCGCCATGAACTTGGCACAAAGCGAGGGGAGTGGGGGCGATTACGGGCGGCAGCAGCCGGCCGCCGCCAGACGAGCCGCGTCGGGACCGACGCTCGACGCCGCGTCTGGCGCCGGGGGAGGGAGGGGCGCGTGCCGGCGCTCTCCGCAGTAACCGGAGCATCCTTGTGCCGCCGGGGCCGCGGCCGCCGCTCGTTATCGATCTAATGAGCAGCAGCTGGCGGTGTGGCTGCGACCACGCCCCGACCGCCGGACAGGCCAATTTCCGACGGCCGCCGCCGGCCGGCCGTGCCGCGGCTCGGCGCCGCAGTGAACTCGGCCGCCTGCAGGCGTTATCGCCGGCGGCGGCGCTGCCCCGGCGCCGCCTGACCTCAGCCGGCCGCGGACGGACGCAGTGCAGGCGCCCCGCCGACTGCGCTCTTCCGGCCGCTGCGGGCTCGAGCGCCGCGCCACAGCCGCCGGTGACCTTCGGCGGCCCCGGCGGCGCGCCTCGCGGTCGTCGCAGCGCGGTCGAGCCGGGCCGGGCGGGTCGGAGGCCTCGCGGGGAGCCGGGACGGGCAGGCGGACGGACGGCGATACCGAGTCAGGCCGCCCGCCCCTGTGGCCGGGCTCCGCGCCCGCCGCCGCGTCCGGGACGTTCCCGGCCCGCCGCCGCCGAGCGGGTTATCGGCCGGCAACGAGCCGGTGACGGCGAGACGCCGACGGACGCGACAAACACCGGGGGGAGGGGGGGCAGGGAGGGTCGGGAGGGTCGAACGACGGCAGCGGGACAGTGGGAGTCAAAGCTGGCAAACGGCGGGCGAAGAGGAATGGGTTACAACTCTTGAGGGGTGGGAAGCGGGGGAAGGTCGGACAGGAACTAGGGGTGGCACTTGGGAGGGTCGAGCAGGTACTAGGGGTGGCACGTGGTACACAGCCCGCCAGACCCCGAGCAGTGAAGGCACGCGCCGCAAACGAGCGGCCGGAATAGCGACGGGTGGCGAGGTGGCGCGGGCGGGCCGACAGACGTCCGGAAGCAGCCGGGGGGGGGGGGGGGGAGGACGGAGTGGCAGACACGCTTCAGGGGAGGCCAAACACGGAGGCGGGCCCGGGGAGGGGGTAGTGACCCGGCTCCTGACGTACTCCTGACGGACGTACTCCTGGGTAACAGAGCACAGACGCACGCCTGGACGTGGAGATGGTTCTCCGACGAAAACAAACCCGCCGCAAACCGCAGGAAAATCCCATCACCTGCGCATGATGCATGCATAATGTGGAGAGACGCGTGTGTGGTCAGCCCGACCATGGACACGCAACGCCCCTCGTGGTCTCAAGCCGCCTACTGAGAGCTAAGCTGCCGGCCGCCCGAGCCGGCGGCGGCGCGCGTGTCTCACGCACGGCTGAGCGGCCAGCCGACGGCGGCTCAGTCACGGCCGGCCAGATCTGCAGATCTCGACGAGCCAGCACTGAAGGCGCCACGACCGCGCCAAGCCACCGCTCATCCTCACCGCGCCGTCCGCGTCTGGAGAAGACCCCAGCGGCCCCCCATCCCCGTCCGCGCTCCGTCGCACCTCCACCATCGACGGTGGCCCGGTCACTCCCTGTCGCCTGGTCCCGGCGGACCACGCCGCGCCGCGATTGGACACGGGACCCGTCAGTTGCTGTCGTCTGGTCCAAGTCTGGTCTGGTCCTCGTGACCCAGCCGACGCCGGTGCTCCCGCCCAGACGGGTCCGTGCGCTGCGCCACCGATCGCTAGACCGCCTGTCCGCTGGGCTGGCCGCCAGTGACAGCTCTCCCTCCCTCTCACTGCTTCGTCCCCCGCCGACAAGGCAGCCTTGACTGGCCCACAACACCGGCAATACCCGAACTCCCCCAGCACGACACCGCCAGCGGCCTGGCAGCTGCCTCCGTGACCGGGGACCAGCCCGCCGGCGCCCGCCCGCCGGCCGCCGGCGGCAGGCCGGCCGGTCCGTGTCACCGCAGATTCGATTAGCCGCGGGCGTGGCGTCAGCCGGCCGGTGTCAACAGGCGCGCCGCACGCGCGCGCACGGCGCCGCGCCATCAATTGGCCGTCACGCGGCCATTTGCACACAATGTGCGCCATCGGCGTGGGAGCCGCGGCCTGTGCGGGCCTCTCGGACCGGGCGCGATCGCCGTGTTTACCGGGCGGCGCTGATGGCTCACTCGACGCGGTGCTGCCGCCGTCGGGCCGAGACGGCGGGACTGGTCGGAGCGCGTCCGGCAGGCCTTGAGCGAAGATGAGCGGTGTTAGGGGAGATTACGCGGCGTGCGACGCCGACCCTGCGTTTTGGCGCGGGCACCAGTACTGCTGACAGCGCGGCATCACAAGCCTGCACGGCGTGACTGTGCAGGCGACACAGCAGCGATGGGCCGCGTACTGAGTGCATCGAGAGGTAGCGCCCTGTTCTGACGTTCAAGTCACAACATACATTCCGGCAGGGGGCGTTGGCTGAAGGCCGTTTGCCCCTGTATGTCAGCCCTGTCCGGGAGATGCGGACCGGGGCTGCGGTACCGGCACAAGTACCGGTACCGGTACCGGTACCGGCAGCCGCCACAAGCCGTCGGCCATTCACCCGGGCCGCGCCAGCTCGGCCCGCTAACTCGCCGGTGCGCCCCCAGTCCGGGACCGCGTGGGTCGTCATCTGCGCAGTCAGTTCGGCGAGTCTGAGATAGGGTGCCCGGTGTTTGTGGAATCCAGCGGAGTGAGGCAGGTCAGGACAGTCAGGACACCGCCGTGACGGGTCAGGCGGGTCAGGTCACGACGGGGCTAGATCTGACGAGGCAAGGTCAGAACGGGTTCAGGTCTGTCGTAGTCGAGTCAAGTCTGGTAGGATCATGACGAGGTCAGGTGAGAACGGTTTGGGCCGGTCAGGAGACCTTTCCAGCAGGCGGGGCCTGACCGGCGCCCGCTCCGTCCTGGCCCGTCGCCGGGTCAGGACGAGTTAAGGTCAGGACGGGGTCCTCTCTGACAGAGGGACCTGACCGCCGCCCGGCCCCCTCCAGCCCGTCGCCGGGTCAGGACGAGTTAAGGTCAGGACGGAGTCCGCTCCGGCAGGAGGGAGCGGACCGGCGCCCGGCCCGCCCACCGCCGGGTCAGCGAGGCCAATTACAGGCTATCGCCGACATCGGGCCGCGGCTCATCTCGATCCATCACGAGCGGTGACGCCGGGCATTCGGCGCGAGTGCCCGGCGCGCAGGTGGGGCGCCCGCCGCGCGCCGCCGCCCCACACCATCGAGATAGCACCAAATGAACCCGGCAGCCGGCCCCGAGGCCGTGCCGCTCGCTAATGAGTGCCGAGTTGTTAACATCGGTAGCCGCCCCCTGTAACGACCGCGCCTGCGGGATCGCTGATCAGTATCGCGCCCCGTATGAATAAACCGTTCTGTTTAGGCTGCGCCGACAGATTGGAGGCGCGAGGCGACGGGAATCACGGCCGTCCGTCAGCTACCAGCGCCGTGTAAATCGTCGGCGCTGTGACACGCGACAGATTTGTGTAGCGCGGCTCGGGGAGCAGGCCGATCAGACGGGCCGCCGGCGCTGAACACCGGCGCGGCGCCGTCCGGCCGGCGCCGCGCCGCGCCGCCTTCCCCGGGGACGAGAGGCGCGGCCCAGCTTCGGCCGCCGCGCCGGCCGGCGGGCGCCGCCGCCGGCGTCGTCAGGGTCGCGGCCGCTGGAGCACGAGTGGCGGCCGGCGACGACGCCGGCGGCCGAGTCTGGGCCGTGCAGCCGCGCGGCTGGGCCGACAGGCGACGGCGGCGACGGTCAGCCGGGCGGCTATTAATTCCGGAGCAGCAGCGGCCGGCCGGCCACGGCGCATCCCTCAGCCTTATCGGCCGCGCTGTCTTCGCTAATTGAATAAACATTGGCCGCGTCTCTATCTGCCGGACGCGGCGCGCGGCCCACGCGCTCGGGCGGCGCAGGTCATCCATCGGTGGCGACGTCATCAGATCGACAGCGGCGTCATCAGATGGGCGGCGGCGCGTCATCGGCCGGCCCGGTGAGGCGTCTCGGCCGGCCGGCCCGCACACGTCACGGCCCCCATCTCCGGCCGCTCAAAACCGGCCAACAAATGGTGGAAAGTGGCGTAAACTAATTCGAAACGCGGTCCGAGCCGGCCGCATCCATTTCGCCTGACAGCAAGGGGAGCGATTGCAAATAGTTTGGCCGGCGAGGGGAGCAGGGACGCAGCGCCCGGCCAATCGCATCCCCGCACGCCACCGACCGATTAGATTATCATCATTAACCGCAGATGGGAGGAGAGGGCGCGGCCGCGGGACGGGCCTTGACAGGGCGCGGTCCGGTCCGAACTTATCAGGCGCGGACGTGTCGAAGACGCGCAGGTGATCATCGCTAGCACGCAAACGGCGGCTCCATCTCAATGACCTCGGTCTCCAGTCCTCAGGTCTTAGCGAAACACGGATGTCGGTGCTGAATAACAACAACAAAAGCCTCACGGGCAGCGCATCAGCATGGAAATTGTTCGGCGTCCAGCCAAGACAAATCCCAATTGATGGTCTGCCCAGACCGGTTATTTCTCCGGCACGTGCGCTACCAATCGGCAGAGTCGCGCGCGGCCTCCCTCCGCGTTCATCCCGGCAGCACGAGACGCGCCCGGCTGCACACAGCCGCGCAGAAAATGCGCCCGGCGCAAAAGCGGGCAGCCGCCCTCTGACAGGGCGCGAGACGTCCCCACATGCCAGGCAGTGCCCAGCACAGGGCTCTCCCCGCGCAGAGCACGCATTCCTGGCATGAGCGTCTGGATCCGCCTCGGCCGAGCGTCAATACCGCTCAGCGGCCGTGCTCTCCATCAGCGCGGGAGCGCGCCGCGGCCGCGGCCGGCCCGTCCCCGAAGGAGCCCATCAGAGGCTCGACCGGCGCGCCCTCAGATCTCCGGCCGACTCGCAGCGCATTACCATACGCCACGCCAGCCGGCGAACATTATTTATGGCCGGGTCTGGTATTTTAACGCGGTCCAGCGTCCGATGGTATCACCAGCTCATAGTATGGGCGAATTTCAATATGTTCGGACGCGTGTTCCGCTCGGCAACAGGTGCAGCGGTCTCCTGTCTCGCGGCTGCAGTCTCGTGTCTCACAGCTGCGGTCCCCTGTCTCCCAGCTGCGGTCTCCTGCTTCCCGGCCGCGGTTTCTTGCCTCCCGTTTGCGGTCTTCTGTCTTTCATCTGTGGTCTCCTATCTCTCGACTGCGGTCTCCTGTCTCCCTGTCTGCGGTCCCCTGTCACCCGTCTGCGATCCCCTGTCTCCCGGCTGCGGTCTTCTGTCTCCCGGCTGCGGTCTGCCGTCTCCGGCGCGGTCTCCTGTCTCCGGTGCGATCTCCGCCTGCCCAGCCTGCCTGCCGGAACACTACGTCTCCGGCCAGGCGGGTAGTTGGGAGAGCAATACGCGGGCTAAAATGGCTGGACTTCGTTCCTAGATCTAGACGGTTCAACTGCGCAAAGGTCAGTTGGTACGTAAGTTTCGGCACAAGTTGTACGGATCCCCAAACTGGGATGGAAATGCACTGCGCACATATCGTACGGTATGGCCTGGGGCATTGGTCGGCTCACTTCCAACTTAAGACGGTGACAAACTCACATGACCTGCGCAGAAGCTCATGCGCGAAACTCCAAGACCTCTTCCGCTTCCAGAGCACTCCTTCTGGTGCGTGCATGGATTTTGAATCTTCATTCCATAAATCCAGGAGTTTTGCCACGACCACGGATAATTAAGGCATTGATCCCAATGCTCAGGTCCTTCTACGGAGTTGAGATCGTGAATGGCCAAGGCTTTGTTGATACCTTAATTCAACCAAACGCCGGTCTGCCCGCTCAAGACAATCGGCGCGCATTCAATATATCTACACCTGGGCTTAGTTTTTAAAAAGCGAAGCTTCGAACTCACGCATTTCTGAACAGCGTCGTATAAGCATGCGAGAGGAAACAAGGCGATTATACTTCATCTCTCGATTCTCCAGTCATTGAAGAAGAGGACGCGTCGGTCGGACTGGGCTGCTTTCGGCCTGTGAGTGCCTACGACGCAAATCAAAAGTGCCTAGATTTGTACTTTCGTGTTAGGACACTCAGCTTTGCTGTTGCTTAACCACAAAACTTCTCCCTCCTTCACGTAACGTGACCAAGCCTGGATAAATTCCATGAAATCTTCCTCTGGATATCATGCCCATCTCCATTTTTCGTATGTTAGCGTCATTTACATTTGGGACACCAAATTAATCTCCCCGTAATTAATTACCGCCACCCACAGGCTCTCCCGGCCGGCCGTGTCGAGCTTAGTGTCGGCGTCAATGTCAGCGGGGAGCCAGTGACACCAGCCATCAGGCGCGGCCGTCCAATCAGGACAACGGTCACACGCCTGGCGCCCACCCAGCTCCGGTCCCAAACGCCGCACCGCCGGCTGATGAAGGCCGCCTCAAACAAGCCCACGCGTCCGACCTGCCGCGGGCCCTGTGTCATCCGCCGCCCGGCCTGCCGACAAAACCGACCGCGCACACCGCGCCGCTCGTTTACGCCGCTATCGATGGCTCTTGCGCACCCGCGGCGGCCGGGCGTCGGGCCCGCGGTTATTTCCAGCTGGGCCGTCATAACTATCGCGCCGTGATCACAGTTAATCACGCGCCGCCGCGGCGATGCTCGGAGCAGATAGCCACCAATTCATCAGCGCTCGTCCCGGCGCCCCGTGCTCATCCGCGACGGCGGCGACGACGGCAGTCGAGCTCCGCCATCGGCGGGCGCGCCAAAACGGCCCGGCGCCGACCTCCTCCGCCGACGGGCGCGCCCGAGCGGCCGGCCGGCGCTCCCTGCCTCTCCTCCGTCGCCGCCGGCGGTCGGGTGACGTCACCGGCGGTGGCGCGCGCCTCCTCCCGCGGGCGAGGCCCGTCGGATGAGTCACCGGCCGCCGCAGCCTCCGGCGAGCTGCGCCAGCCCGGCCGACGCCGACGCTCGATCAGCTGGGATGACTCACCGCCGCCCGGTCGGCGACGACGGCGACGGAGGCGGGGGGGGGGGGGGGGGGGGGGGGGGGCGGGGAGAGAGGCCCCCTGGGCCCGCGGGCTGGAGATTGGGCGGGGGAGGGCGCGGTTCAGGTGGCAGCGCGCCGCTATCGATGAGCTGGACCGGAGATAAGGGAACGCGGCGCCTATGGCAGACGGAGAAAAGACGGGCGCCGCGTCGGGGGAAGGACGGGACAATATGACAGAAGCGAAGACGCGGAGACGGCTTGAGGCCCGCGCAGCGAAGACGAAGCACTGGCAGACCGTCAGACGCCGTCCGTTGGGCAGGCAAACATCTCAAACAGGAGAAAAACCGCAGCCAATCGAAGAAGTCAACAAAAATGGAGGAACAGATCCAACTCCGGTCTACACCGCACCACTATTGTGAAGAGCACTGATCGCTCAGCTCGAGTCTGGCCAACACTAACTAGCATGGCGCCTTCGCACAGACAGCAGCACAGCGCGACGAATGCCGCAAGCTTACACACATGCAGCCCGGTGCGGGGGCGAACAGCGCCCTCGCCAGGCGCCGCCGGCCCTTCCAGAACCATCCACCGCGAACCGGCCGTCGTCATCAGCGTCGGAAGGCCGCCACTTCCGGTGTCGCCGGAGCCGGCGTCTGCGCGCACACGCACTCGTTCCGCGAACAGCGGCCGGGACCGCCGCCGCCGCCGCCGCCGTGGGCCCTCGTGACGCATCTGTCGGCGTAGCTGCGGAGATGACATCCCGGCGCCGGCGGAAGCTGGGAGCGGCGGCGCCCTGCGAGCTCCGGGGACTGGTTTTGGCGGCTGACACCGGCAGGCACGGGCCCAACCCGTCGCGATCCAACCGCTTCCATGTCGTGAAACACCGTTGCGGTCTGCTCCGGCCGCGGTCATGGCACGCGAAATCAAAAGCAGCCTGGACTGCCGAGGTGCTTGTGCACTGACCGCAGCTGGCAAGGTCATTGCCAACGCTGTCGCCGGCTGTAAATATGTGCGCACAAACCGGGGCCGGGGGCGGGCCTTGTGACTGTGACGTCACCGAGGCACGTCCGGCCCCGGTCGGCATTCTTATCCGTGACGACGGGCGGGTGGCGGCCCTCCAACCAACCCTCATTGCATAAAGCCAATACAATCGTAGCGATTTTTGGAGTGCACGTGCCGCGGGGTGGCAGACCACCCTGCGGGGGGCGGTGGGTAATGGACATATGGGGGACGCACTGTCGCGGCCACCCTGATAAAAAGCGGCGATTAACGTCGGGATAAGGGACGGGGCCTGAGTCCACCTCAGCCAGCCTGCGACCACCCGCTCAGCCCATGGCAACCGCCGCAGCTCTCCACTCGCTGCATACATTTATGAGGCCGCGCTGCCATCCTCGGAGGGGCGCGCGGCCGAGGGCGGAGCGCCTCCGCCGGGCGCCGTTAGTGTCCACCGGACGCGCCCCGCCCGGCCCTCTCCGCAGCGGCCGCGCCACGGCGCCCTGTCACCGCCGTCGCCGGGCCGCGCGGACGCGCCACACGCCGCCCGCGCGCCTTTTTCGGCGCGGCGTCGACACGCAACGCCGCCTGGGCGCCGATCATCTTGCGAGATGGCGCGCGACGCGACGCGGCCGCGGCGCGCGCGCCGGCCGCCGTCGGCTCGGACGCGGGTTCGACCCCGGGGTGGGGTGAGTGCCGGTCGACGACCGGCCGGCGGTGGCGGCGGCGCAGTCGGCGCCAGCGCGCGCGCCAGGTGTGTGATAACGCCGTTTCTGGTCACGCGCGCCGGTCCGTGTCGGCGTGGGCGGCGGCCGGCTGACGGCGCTGCCCGGCGCACCACGCCCCGCTCCCCACCAGGCGCGGAGGCGGAGAGGCCGGCGACCCGTCAGCGGCGCAGGTCACGCCACGGCGCACACTTGGGCAGCTGCCGGCTGCCGGTTCAACATCGCAGCTTTCGGCTCACGGTTCAACATCGCAGCTGCCGGCTGCCGGTTCAACATCGCAGCTGCCGGCTGCCGGTTCAACATCGCAGCTGCCGGCTGCTGGTTCAACATCGTAGCTGCCGGCTGCCTGTTACGATGTTGAGCTCGGCGTGCTCCCTTACCAAAGGCGTCATGCCGGTACGGTAAATAGCCAGTCAGGGTGTGAGGCATCCGCCAAACAGTTTGCAGCCTACAACAAAACACTGTGACAGCGGCGGATTCTTTAAACTGGCTTACGAATCCGCGGCAAATATCTTTCTCACGCGATTCATCGCACCCCGGCTGCATAATGCATGGCACGGAACAGCGGACCCGCATGATGAATAGGAGTACACAGGAGTCATGTACATCCGTAGAGCACATATTACCCCGACGTGCACAGCATGCGGCGCCACACAGCGCCAACAGGGGGACGGCTCGTCTCCAGCGTGAGCACAGCCTGCACGTCTGGCACCCTGCCCGCTGTCCCTGCGCGCCGCAGTGCCATGAACGGCGGCTGGCCGGCCGCATCAGCGTCTTGGTGGGCGCCCCGCTGCACCCTGCGGCCTCCTGCGCTGTCATGGAGGCGGGTGTGCGCGGAGCGGGCTGTGGGGAGCGCCGCCGACGTCCCACCACACGGCACTCACCGGTAGGGCGCGGCGGGTGCGGCGGCCGGTGACACGTGCACGATAAATTAGCGGCAGCGGCGCCAGCGAAAGTGGCGGCGCGACGCCGGCTCCCGCGTTTCCCGGCGAGTTTTCTACTTCCCACGGCGGGCGGTCCCACACACACGGACAGCGCGTGCCACGCTAAACCGTGAGCGGGAAAATCGGAGGAGACCCGCCGCCGTCGGTTTCAGTGCAGCGAACCCAGCTGCGCCAAGCCCGGCGCCGTCCGGGGCGTGGCGGCCGCTCGCTGCGAGCGTCCGCCTCGCCCAGCAACGCCGGGCGCTCTCGCGATACGGCCGGGGACTGGGAGCGATAGTCGGCCTCCCAGACGAGGCGAGCGGGCCGCGGCCGGACGATCCACGGCCGCCCAGACGACTCACTCTAACTTGATTAAACGCCGCCGTCGCTTTGGTGCGTCAGCCAGCGGGACGCCCGGCGGCCTGCGCGTAAAAACGGCCGGCCGCCTCCCTCCGACCGGAAGATGGCACCCATTACGCCAACTTCTTTCCGCTGCAACATAAAGGCCCGTCGACAAGTCCCGTACATCAAAGCGGACAGGCCGACTGCGCCCGGGCCGGGGTGCGCCAAAGGCAGCGTAAGTCGACTCCGCCGCCAATCGACCCCGCGCCAGGTAGAAAGAACTTCACCACAAGACAATTTCGCCGCTCAACTAAGTGCCTCCGGGCACAACAACGCCGACACGCACCAGGGGAGATAAACAATTTAAGCCCGGTGAGGCGGGCGGAGGGCGCGTCACGCGCCCCAGACGAGACAAACGCCGCGCTGGGCCGGCAGGCATCCGCCGATTGCTTGTCAAGAGCAGCCGACGCCCCGACAGCATCGCGCTGCTGGATCCAGTTGGATTTGCCGGCTTGGGAGGCTCTGTCTGGCTGGCGAAGTCTCGCCGCCGTCGTTACTCTTCCCCACCCGCCCGCCCCCACTGTCTGGGCGAGGCGGCTCAATTTCGGCTGCCGTCCAGGACAAAACCGGACCGTGGGTCTCATCACGGAGGCGGGTCGTCCACGGTCGATGGGTCGCTATCGCTCGGCGGCGGCGGCGGCTCAACTTCTCGGCCGGAGCCGTGCTATCAGTCACGGCCGCCAAAGGTCAGGCCGGGATCACGGCGGGCGACGCCAGAGCGAGTGCTGACGCCGCCGGTCTGCTGACGCCGCGGCCGCGACCGTGCTGATCAGGGCCGCGCCAAGACCGGCACCGCCGTGACAGACTCGGGGCCTCTTCAGCAGCACCGGCCGCCCTCCTCAGCGGCGCCGGCGTCCGTTGTCTGTGGTGCGTCTGCCGGGTTGCGGCGGTCAGCACGCCGGGCCGGGGTCGGCCGGCGCAGCGGCCTACCCGTTGACCGGCCGCGAACCCGGCGACACAGGCGCCACCCGCACCCGTCACCGCACGCACCATGAGTTACGACAACAGCGGCCGTCCATTGTGGCGGCGCTCCTCGGTCGGTAGGGCATTGTATGGAGATCACCGGCGACGGCCGCTCCACTCGTCCCGGCTCGGCTGGCTCCAGTCGGGTCAGGTCGGGTCACCAGCGCCGGTTTACGACGCCGCGGCCTGGACGCCGCGGCACGCGTCCCGTCCGGAGCCGGCGGTCGGTTGTCGAGCCGGCCCAGACGCGTGCAGGCACGCACGCCGCACGACGGGGCCATGTGTCGGCCACCGCGCCCGAGTGGCATCGCTCCACGCCTTCAGATCGATGGAGGAGCCAGTTCTGAGAGACCGACGCGGGTCCATTTAATCTTACCCAGGCCGTCCTCGCAGTGAGAGCTGCTCTGGCCTGACAGGCGTTCTGGAGAAATTTGAGCGAAGTGGCTCCATCCGTTGGAGTCGTGCATTACAGCAGAGTGCAGGCAACTTGTCAAAACAAAGCAGTTCACCCGTGCCTAGAATGGCATTGCCTACTGCTGGCTGAGCTTCTCGACATGCGAATGAAATTAAAGTCGAAATTGTTTCCTCAATCAGTGAGGAGGATACGGCCGGAAATATTTATTTTGACGCGCGCCTAATTCAGCTCCTAGTTCCCCAAAGTTTCCTCTTTATCGACAGCAGCAGTTGGCAACTGGCCGTCCATCCCATCGAACTATTGAACTTTACTTCACGCATTGAACCATTCCACTGAACCAGTCCATTGCCCCTCTCACCCCTGCGTACAATCCACACACGGACTTCCGCAAGCACGCGACGGAACGCACGATCGAACCCGACGGAATCGACGTCGCCGAGTCTGGCGGACTCCCGTTCACCGTCCGCCCGGGCCCGGCCCACCGTCCCACACCCTGCCGTCGGCCCGGTCGCCCGCCGAACGACGGACGCGCCGCACCGGCCGCGCAATGGTCATCGGCCGGCGAACGACCGACGGCGATCGTCGGCGATCATCGGAGCGCGTCGGTGCCGACGCGACCGGCTTTTGTCGGTAGCGACGGCCGGAAACGTCGGATGTCCAACCGGCTGCGAAACGCGCGCGGCGTCAATAGCCGGCCTGCGATAAAGGGCGGCCGCTGAGACGAGAGCTTGATTGCGGAGGAGCTGGAGCGGCCAGGCGCGAGAGGAAAGGCGACAGGAGCTCCATGACGACAGACAGAGTGCAGGACGAGCGCGCCGGCTGCCGGAAGCGGGCGGGGCGGCGCGACAGCCAGCCGGCGGGGCGATCGAGGGGCCAAGGGGCGCGCGGCCGCCCTAATGGCACGGCGCCGCGCCGCGCCGCGCCCCGGCAAATGGAATTATCGGGTTCGTTCGCTGCCGGCGTCGACGCCACGCACAATCTGGCGACGCCGCCAGATTGTCCGCGCCGCGATCGATCCAACCTGGACGTCTGATCCGCCGGCGGCGTGTACACAGAGGGGCGCCGCCGTCGCCCTGCGCTCGCCGCGGCCGTCACGGGGCGTGACGTCCGCTGCGGCGGACGCCCGGTGGCGGAGAGAGAGGCGGCCTGTGGCGGCCGCACTCGAGGCGGCGGCGGCGCGAGACGGCCGTGCTGGGGCCGAACAGTGCGGCGGTCAGCACGCTCAGCGGCCCGATCGGCCGGGTCAGCGCGCGCAGCGTCACGAGCCAGCGGCCACGGGGCGCCCATGGAGACGTCGCGCCGAATTACGCCGCAGCCGGCGTGAACGGCGCGGCGGCCGCGCGGTGCGCACCGAAATACGCGGCGCGCGCCGCGACCGGCCGCCGCGCAGAGGAAGCGGGTCAGGACGGGTCGTAAACAGCGCTTCCAACGGGCGAGCGGCCAGCAGCCGTCGGCGCCGGCCGCTGGCAGCCCGGCCTCTCGCCGTGAGAAACAGCCGCGGGCCGGCTGGCCCGGCCTGAGGCGGCCCGTGGGGCTCCTCGGCCGCTGACGCTGCCCGCACCGGCATCTCGCCGGCCGCCGCTGGGGCGCCTGGCCCGGGCGGACGGCCAGCCGCCTCATGACGCCGCCGTCATCGGGTGCCCGCCGCGCCGTGGCAGCTCTGTCGAGCGGGCGCTGGTACGGCCGTGGGCCGGCGGCACACCGGATTTTGGAGAGATAGCGCCCTGGGTCCGAGCCAGTCGCCTTCGCCTGCCGTTCCGTGCCGGTTCAGCGGCCTCCTTCCCACGGTTCAGCGCTGCTTTAACGGTGGGTTCACGGCGGTTCAGTGTCAGATTCAGCCGGCAAGGGGCGTATGCACGATGTCCTGAAGGAGGGGGCAGAGTCATGAATACCAATGCAAATGGCGTGAAATAGTGGAGACTTTCCCGAAACCACGTGACACACGTGAGGCAATCCAGAAACGAGGGGCGCGCGCCCCAATAATCCCTTCCAATGCATCACTGAGTGGCGCCAGCGGCCCCGGCGGCCCCGTGCCTGCTCAGCTCCGTCCGCAGGTCACTGGTGACGCAGCAGCGGTGCATCCCCGGCCGGAGCCGCAGCCGGCACGGGCCGGCCGGCGCCGATCCGGGGGCGGCCCTGGCTGGGGCACCACGCTCGGCCGGCGCCGAACTGGTCCGGCCAGGCTCGGCGGCGCCGCGGCGGGCTCGGCGGCGCCGCGGTCCGACCGTGGCCGAGTGCCGGCGGGCGGTGCCCGGTCCGCAGCAGGGCCGCCCGGCTCAGCTCGTGCGGACACATCGGGTGCCGTGTCCGCACGATGTGACCGGTATGGGGGAGGAGGCAGGCTTCGACGAGGCACGCTCCGGCGCCGCCGGCAGACACATGACTTCATTAGGCCACGATATGTCGTCCTTCGCCAAGACACGGTGTCTGACATGAAACAATACCCAGCGACGTCAAAAATTTTCCCTTCAAACTGGAGGCGTGACGGTTCCCTGGCCCATATTTTTCGAGAGACGTGTGTTAGCGAGTGGAAGCGGTGTGGCGACATGCAACATCGCTTCATGTTGGTTCTACTGACCGTTAGTCACAGCACGTCGTCGTGACATGGAAACGACCTCAGCCATACCGTGCGGAGGCACGGGTCGGCCAGCCTGGCACGGGGCGGCAAAGCGCGGCAAGGCACGTGGCTCCGCCGCCGAGTCCGATCACGCCCGCCGTCACATGACTCGAGTCCGTGCCTGACATCGGTGCCGGTCGCCACGTCATGCACACGTTCCCGACCCCCACGTCACGTGCCCCCCGAGCGCCGGGCGGCGTCACACGCGGCCGACGGCGGCCTCCGCGGCCCCACACCTGAGCGGCGACGGCCTCTGCACCGCCGCGGCACGGTGTCACCGCCCGCCGCACAAAGGACCGGGCCCAACGGCGGGGCCGAGGTCGCCACGGTCATCGGCTCGGGTCAAGCGGCGGACAAAGCGGACCGGACCCAGACGACAGGCCGGGGCCGTCGCGCGTCGATGCCGCCGTCGGCTCCGACGTTGGCCGCGGCCCGCCACAGACCCCTCGCCGGAGCCCCTGCGTCGCGGCCGCCACAGCACGCGCTGATCGCCGCCGGCGCCGCCGGACGGCGGAGGGTCGCGCCGGACGGATGTGCGGTGCGCTGACGCTCAGGCGCCCCACGGCTGAAGCGCACGTTTCCGCCGGCCTGGGAGCCGCGAGCGCGGAGCACGGCCGGCGTGCGGGGAGCAGCGCGGCCCCGGCCCGTCCGCCCCCGCCGTTCGATGCGGTCGCAATTAAAATCCGACACTTTGACACATGTGATGAGGCACGTGCATCACATGGCACGCAGCTGCCATCGATTTGCGCACGGTGGTAGAGCCGCCGATGGCTTCCAGCCTCACGAAGACCCAGCACGGGCCGCCGCATAGCGCCTGACAGGCTTTGATTGCATTCCGCAGCAACGCGTCAGGCTTCTCTCACATGCACGGCTTCAGGCAATTGCTCGACCGGAAAGTGCCTGAGTCCTATTGTCTTTATCCGGACACGGCGTGTCCCGAGCCCCTATTCATTCAAGGACGGGGCGCATTTGCAGATATAAACTTAAATCAAATGAGGCACTCGCGACTCGTGAGAAGCATGCACTCTGGCCCGTAACCGCGGAAAGACACCCAGAACTCCCCGTGCGTCGCGGACGACGACCTGGGAAAACACCCCGCTGTGTGGCCGCATTCAGCGGCGGGCCCTGCCAGAGGAGCGCGAGCCGGCGGGGTGCGCCTAAGACAGAGCCGTATCTCTTGCTACTACCTCCTGTCACTCGCACCTGCCACCGGACCCACGGCTAAATCGCGCCATCGCTCTGAATTCTAGGCAGCAAAAAAGCAACAACATGAAGACCACGCACGCACGCATGGGTCGACAGTCTGACGGGGGCTGAAATAAATGGCAGCGCGCGGAGCAGCGGCGGCGCATATTTCACACGATAATGCGACCACGGAAAGTGGATGAGCCTCGGCAAGGCTTCTTAGGAACGCAAATGTTTTTTAGGTGGATTTCATGGTAAGTGTAAAAATTGCCTGGCTTTATTATTTTCATAGAAAAAAACGACCAGTCTTCCATACGGCCCGGGAAACTGGCTCAAAGTACGTACCGAGCAATCGTTGGAACATGCTTATGACAACACTCGTGGTGTCATTGTCACACGTGGCTCGTGCTCTCGAGTGAACTATCTGGCACATTAGAATACCTCCTAGCATATTAAAGATCGGTTTTTTCTTGATGTCCTCTTGCTGACATCAAGGATATCGCACGCTGTGAAGCAAAACATAAAATAGCAACACAGACCACGAACACGCTCCTCACATCAAAGCCAACGCGGTTATCTGCTGATCTGTTTGCCGCAATAACAGGGAAGCCGTCACAACACGCCTTTGAAGTCAGCACAGCGATTTTTAGCCCAAATATATGCAAACCAGAGGTGCATTCTAAACAGAAACGAGCTAATAAATTTCAGCTTCATGAGCAAGCTTTATCTGCCACCTCGGGCATCGGGTCCAAAGATAAGATGACAAGATATGAAAATCTCGTGCATGCTGATAACCTAATCAGTTTCACTTGTCAACATATATCCCTTACGACTAAAACTACCCTGCACTTCTCCACCAGCCTCGCGGTGACCTTGGCAAACAATACAATACGTCGGACAGACTGATAAAAACAGTTTTACAAGCAGCCTTTATCTGCCACCTAGGGGCGCAAACAGAAGATGACAAGGCCATAATCAGAAGACATGTGCACGCTGATGAAGCTGCCCACTTAATTCGTCTGCAAGCGCCTCAAGCAACTATCTTAATCACTCCACACTCCTCCAGCTGCATGCAGATCTGTCCACGCGGTAACCTTGCCTAACAGAACCCAACCGGTCGGACAAACAGGCCCCAATCGCGTCCATCAACCACCACCACCGACGCCTAAACAACGGCTCACGTCAGCGGGGCCTCCGCCCGCCTGACGTCACTCGCCGTCCGCCAGCCCCGAGGCCTCTCCGCGTCTGACGGGCGGCTCGCCCTGGGCGGGGAGAGGCCCCGTGGTGGTCAGCGGCTGCGATACGAGCGAGCCCGGGGGTGCTCGGGAGAGCCCCGAAGAGCCCCGGGAAGCGGGAGGGAGGCCGAATGGTGTCAAATGTGCGCGGTACGTTGTTGCGCATTACAACAATCAATTGAAATAACGATATGTGGAAGCAGGACAGCGACATGAATTAGGGACTCGTCCAAAGCTTCTCATTTTACTTAATCGAGCAGAAAAATACAACTTTCTAAGAATCTATCTCAGTACCGAGCTTCTGCTTGCCTGAACGCGGGTGTTGAAGACGGACGTTTCGGATCCGAACACCGTTCCGCTTATACAGTACCAACGAAAAGCCAGTCATTATGTCTATACAGGGAAGTCAAATTATGTGCTGTGTGATCACATTGTAATGTGACCACGCCAGAGGGGCTCATATCACGACACGAGGTCACATTTAGCTGTAGTGTGCATTTCCAGCGCCTGCCGCTGTCGCCCGTCGCACCCCTGAGCGGACAACAAAAAGCCCTGACGTCATGCCAACTGGAAACGCCGATCTCGTGCAAAAACACGCACGCCCCGCCACCGCCCACGAGTCCCAAACACCAGCAGTGAGACACCGCCTCTGAAGAGGGCTGACGGGGGACGCCCCTTCAGCTGACCTGCCTGCTGATCAGGCCACCTCAGAGCTCTGACAATGCTGCGGCCTGTTCGTGACGCGCGCCTCGCGCAGTCGCCCGCACCTCAGAGCGGAGCGGCGCGCCGCACCCCAGCCGCGCCCCGGCGTAAACGCTGCGGCGGGCGGCGGCGCGAGTGTTTACACCGGCCCACCTGAGCCGGAGCGGCACTGGGCCGGCGGCGGCCCCGCAGCTCCGCCGCTGGTCCTGGCCCGCATTCGCCGGTGTCCGCCAGCAGCCGGCCGGCGCGCGCCGCCGGCCCTCAGCGGCAGCCGGCACGGACGGGACGCCTCACACGGGAACAGCGGCAGGCTGCCGCGCCGCGGCCGGCGCCGGCGCGGCGCTGCGACCGCCAGCCGCGACGGCCAGTGACGCGGACGTCCCGGGGCAGGGCGGCGACGTGCTGCGACTGCACCCGCTCAGCCGCCAGCTTTCAGCTTCCTCTTGGGAGCGAGCTGTCTGAGTTCACGAGTGACCGCGGGCTGGTCTGCCAGTCTGGGCGAACTATCTGTTTCACTTTGACACCCCATGCCGGCGCTCACGCGTCCTGCGGCCGCCCGCCGGCCGGGCCACCGCTCCGGCGCGTGCAACGCTCCTCATCCCCGACAGCGTCGGCGGCCATCAGGCGGCTCGCGCGGTGGCGGGCGCGAGATCGGCCTCGGCCGTCCGATCCCGGCTCCTGAGCCGACCGCGGTCGTCTGGGACGCCGGTAATCTGAACATGACCGGCTTACGACGCCCATACGCCGCTCAGCGCCGACACGCCGAGATTAGCGCCGGACGCTCCGGCTAACGCGGCGGCCTGCGCCGCGGTCTGACCGACGCCGGCGCGACCGGGCC